>NW_024580670.1:0-53202 GCF_017639235.1 Corvus kubaryi
GCTTGGATAACTACCCAGACACCAGCCCCAGAGACTAAAGATCCTACCCCAGAGCCTGATCCTGCCCCAGAACCTGACACGGCCCCAGAGAGTAGAGTTCCTACCCTAGAGCCTGATCCTGCCCCAGAACCTGACACGGCCCCAGACACCTAGAGATCCTACCCCAGAGACTGATTCAGCCCCAGAGCCTGACACAGCCCCAGACACTAGAGACCCTGCCCCACAGCCTGATACCGCCCAACAGCCCACCTCAGAAATGGACTACCCAAACTGGGTGGGGGTACTGGTGGAAGGGATGCAGGAGATGTGCCAGGAGATGGGCCAGGTGCGCCAGGGGAATATACCAATTCCTAAGGGAATACACCTCCTCAGCTAGTGAAAAACCCTCTCCCTGCCCCAAAGAGGGTGAGTCCGATGGTGCAGCAGTGGAACCCACGGATGTTACAACCATCCAGGCTCCAGCTGAACCACAAGGACAACCACAGCCAGCAGCAGTCGCCCCTGTGCAAAGAAGGAAGTATAAAACCAAATCAGTACAACCAGTTAATGATGATGGGGAACCAGGGCCCTCACAACCAGCAGGAGAGCCAGAGCCAGAAATCATCACTGAGTCCCTGTCGTATGACAGTCTCCGTGCTATGCGAAAAGACATTGTGCGAAGGGGGCATGAGCCTTATACAACCTGGCTGCTTCAGGTTTGGGACCTTATGGGCACAGGTGTGCAACTGGATAGTGGTGAGGCAAGGTATCTGGGATCGTTGACCCAGGACCCGGGTGTGGACCAGATATTTGTGAGGGAGCCAGGGCCCCTTTCTCTCTGGGAGCAGCTCTTAATGAGTGTGAGAGAAAGGTTCATTCACAAAGAAAGAATGCAGGAGTACCATCATAGAATGCAGTTCAAGACACTCGAGGAAGGGATCCAGCAGCTAAGAGAGGTGGCAGTATTAGAGGTACTCTTTGGGAGGGATGGACAGCACGATAATGACCCCGATAAGGTCAGGTGCACAGGACAGATGATGTGGAACCTAGCAAGGCTAGGGCCATCGCAATACACCACCTTCATTGCAACGATTGATGCTGACAATAACCAAGAAACAGTGGGCTCTGTCACCAACAAGCCCAGGAATTATGACAGTATGGTCAATGGTCCGCTGAAAGCTCATGTCTCTGCTGTGGTCCAGGACCTCAAAGAGGAGATGAAGGAGATGAGGGAGGAGATGAGGGAGGAGATGAGGGAGGAGATGAGGAAGGTCAGTGTGGCACCAGTGCGAATCACAGGTCCCCAAGTCAGAGCCCGTCGCCCCCCAGCCAGAGAGAGAGGGTACACCCCACAAGCTGAGCTGTGGTTTTTCCTGTGTGAGCATGGGGAAGACATGAGAAGGTGGGATGGGAAACCCACCTCTGTCCTGGCTGCGCGGGTATGTGAACTCAAGGAGGGAGGCACTAACCGAGGGGGTTCCGCTAAGATGAAAGTAGCCTCAGCCTCCCATGACCGAGCTGCCAGGTATTACAGAAGGGAGGATGATATGTCGGACCCCCTTGAAGGTACCTCGAACATGTACGCCCAGGGAAAGAATGATAACCAGGGCTAGACGGGCCCTGCCTCTAGCCAGGAAGAGGCACGGGAGAACCGGGTTTTCTGGACGGTGTGGATTCGATGGCCTGGCACATCAGAGCCACAAAAATATGATGCATTGGTTGATACTGGGGCACAGTGTACTTTAATGCCATCAGGACATGTGGGGGCAGAACCTGTATCCATCGCTGGGGTAACCGGGGGATCACAGCAGTTGACCCTGTAGGAAGCTGAGGTGAGCCTGACTGGGAAGGATTGGCAAAAGCATCCAGTTGTGACCGGTCCAGAGGCCCTGTGTATTCTGGGCATAGACTTCGCTGGAATGGCTATTACAAAGACCCAAAAGGACTCAGGTGGGCATTTGGGATTGCTGCTGTGGAGGCAGAGGGCATTAGGCAATTGAACACCCTGCCTGGACTATTAGAGAATCCTTCTGCAGTCGGGCTCCTGAAAGTGGAAGAGCAACGAGGGCCAATTGCCACCTCGACAGTGCACCGCCGGCAGTATCGGACAAATCGAGATGCTGTGATCCCCATCCACAAGATGATCCACAAGCTGGAGAGCCAAGGGGTGGTCAGTAAGACCCACTCACCCTTCAACAGCCCCATCTGGCCTGTGCGCAAGTCTGACGGGGAATGGAGATTGACTGTGGACTATTGTGCCCTGAATGAAGTGACTCCACCACTGAGCGCTGCTGTGCCGGACATGTTGGAGCTCCAGTACAAGCTGGAGTCCAAAGCAGCGAAGTGGTATGCCACTATTGACATTGCCAATGCATTTTTCTCCATTCCTCTGGCAGCAGAGTGCAGGCCTCAGTTTGCCTTCACCTGGAGGGGCGTGCAGTACACCTGGAATCGACTGCCCCAGCAGTGGAAGCACAGTCCCACCATCTGCCATGGACTGATCCAGACTGCACTAGAAAAGGGTGAGGCTCCAGAACATCTGCAGTACATTGATGACATCACTGTGTGGGGGAACACCACAACAGAAGTGTTTGAGAAAGGAGAGAGAATAATCAAATTCTCCTGGAAGCTGGTTTCACCATCAAGAAGAGCAAAGTCAAGGGACCTGCCCAAGAGATCTGGTTCCTGGGAGTAAAGTGGCAAGATGGATGACATCAGATTCCCACTGAGGCCATCAATAAGATCACAGCAATGTCTCCACTGACCAACAAGAAGGAAACACAAGCTTTCCTAGGCGCCATAGGTTTCTGGAGGATGCACATTCCCGAGTACAGCCAGATTGTGAGCCCTCTCTACCTAGTTACCTGCAAGAAGAACAATTTCCACTGGGGCCCTGAACAGCAGCAAGCCTTCACCCAGATCAAGCAGGAAATCGCTCATGCCGTAGCCCTTGGCCCAGTCAGGACAGGACCAGCGGTGAAGAACGTGCTCTACTCTGCAGCCGGGAACAATGGTCTGTCCTGGAGCCTCTGGCAGAAGGTGCCTGGTGAGACTCGGGGCCGATCGCTGGGATTCTGGAGCTGAAGCTACAGAGGGTCTGAAGCCAACTACACTCCCACAGAGAAAGAGATCTTGGCAGCTTATGAAGGAGTCCAAGCTGCCTCAGAAGTAATCGGCACAGAGGCACAACTCCTGCCGGCACCCCAACTACCGGTGCTGGGGTGGATGTTCAAAGGAAAGGTTCCTTCCACGCACCATGCCACCGACACTACTTGGAGCAAATGGATCGCCCTCATCACGCAGCGCGCCCGAATTGGAAACCCAAGTTGCCCTGGGATCTTGGAAATAATTATGAACTAGCTGGAAGGTGAGACTTTTGGGTTATCTTCTGAAGAAGAAGAGGAGCAGGTGACACGTGCTGAAGAAGCCCCACCATATAACGAGCTACCAGAGAGTGAAAGACAATATGCCCTCTGCACTGATGGTTCCTGCCGAATTGTAGGCGCTAGCCGGAAATGGAAAGCCGCTGTATGGAGCCCCACACGACAAGTTGCACAGGCTACTGAAGGAGAAGGTGGATCGAGCCAATTTGCTGAACTCAAAGCTGTTCAATTAGCTCTGGACATAGCTGAAAGAGAGAAGTGGCCAAAGCTCTACCTCTACACTGATTCATGGATGGTGGCCAATGCTCTGTGGGGTTGGCTGGAAAGGTGGAATAAGGCAAACTGGAAGCGCAGAGGAAAACCAATCTGGGCTGCTGAGGTATTACAGCTGGTGGTGAAGTCCGAGGCTGTGACCCAGGAAGAGATGACTGGTCCGGGGAGATGGTCCCGAAAGGAATCGCCTTCCCGACGTCCGGTGTCTTCCTCTCAGCTGCTGGCAGAGGGGCCCTTGCAGAGGCTGTCAGCTCTTTAGTGATTATCAGCTCGTGATTCCAGCTCAGCTCTGCAGGGCAGCCTCCGGGCCAAAACCAGACCAGAGAGAGAGACGAGAAGGCCCGTGTGGCTGGTTCTGCACGAAGGTAGCTTTATTGTGGGTCCCCTCCGCCGAAGGGAAGAGCCATGGACGAGCTCTCTCTGACCACAGGGGCAAATTGGTCTTCTTTTATAGGGATACAGGGGATCAGCAAGGGACCAATGGATTACAGAGGGTCTGGGACAGACCAATGGGTTACAGAATGATTTGCATAGTGTCTCCCAAAGGATTGTGGGTCTACCTTTCCTCGCCATGACCCAAAGTAGTTGCCTTTCCAGGGAGTCCTGCTGGGAGATTGCTCAATTTCCTTATCTCAGCAGACATCCCTCCAGGGCAGGGGCTGGGCATACCCCACACTGAGGAATGGAAAGCCATTGCCACTCGGGTGGAGAAGCTATCCGTGAAGGTCCGTCATGTAGATGCTCACATCCCCAAGAGCCGGGCTAACGAAGAACATCATAACAACGAACAGGTAGATCAGGCTGTGAAAATAGAGGTGTCCCAGATAGACTTGGATTGGCAACATAAAGGAGAGTTGTTCCTAGCTTGATGGGCCCATGATGCCTCAGGCCATCAGGGCAGAGATGCCACCTATAAGTGGGCACGAGACCGAGGGGTGGATCTAACCATGGACAGTATCTCCCAGGTGATCCATGACTGTGAGACGTGCTGCGATCAAGCAGGCCAAGCAGGTGAAGCCCCTGTGGTATGGTGGGCGATGGTCCAAATACAAGTATGGGGAGGCCTGGCAGATTGATTACATCACACTGCCTCAAACCCGCCAAGGCAAGCACTGTGTGCTCACAATGGTAGAAGCCACCACAGGATGGCTGGAGATCTACCCTGTGCCTCACGCTACTGCCCGGAACACCATCCTGGGCCTGGAAAAGCAAGTCCTTTGGAGGCATGGCACCCCTGAGAGAATCGAGTCTGACAATGGGACTCATTTCAAGAACAGCCTTATAAACACCTGGGCTAGAGAACATGGCATTGAGTGGGTGTACCACATCCCTTACCATGCACCAGCAGCTGGGAAGGTTGAGCGGTGTAATGGACTCCTTAAAACCACCGTGAAGGTACTGGGTGGGGGGACTTTCAAAAACTGGGAGGTGCATTTAGCAAGAGCCACCTGGTTAGTTAACACTCGAGGCTCCACCAGCCGAGCAGGCCCTGCCCAATCCGAACCCCTACAAACAACAGACAGGGATAAGGCTCCATTGGTGCACATGAGAGGTATGCTTGGAAAAACTGTTTGGGTTAATTCTGCCTCGAGAAAAGACAAACCCATCCGTGGCATTGTTTTTGCTCAGGGACCAGGTTGTACCTGGTGGGTGACGCAAAAGGATGGACAGACCCGATGCTTACCTCAAGGGGACCTTGTTTTAGGGTGAACTACCCATGGCTCTGTACTTGTATCAGTATCAGCATGTATATATGTATATAATTCAGGTGATGCATGTATTTATATGGTTAAAAGGGTTAAGTTTCATGTAACATGTTAGTATGGGAAAAAAATTGGGGTGGATAATGTTGGGGTTTTAAAGAGTTCTAGTTTTTTTCTCTGTTAAAGGAATTTTCCCCCATACTGTTACTAAGACAACAAATTGCTGGGGTAGTTAAGGAAGACAAAAGAGCTACCCACTGTAGGTGGGGTACGCCTGGCTGCTCTTTTGTTTCACCTGGGTGTGGGGTCAGTTGCTCTCTGGGTTCAAGAGAGAGAAGCTGTTTGTTCTTTGCGGCTGTTTTCTCTTTCTGTGGAGAAAGACCCCAGGATCCCCGGGGGCCCACCTTCCCTGGCCCGCTGGAGGCCGGGCTGTGGCCACCCTGCCCCACTGCTGCTTTGAGCTTTTGCTACACTGTAGCCGTGCTCGCCCTGCTTGCCTAGACCTCCGGGGGGTTCTCCGTTTGGATAAATCTCATCTGCCATTTGAGATTTGTGCTCGTCCCTGCCCCTCCAGCCTGCCATTCCAGCAGGTCTGGGCAGACACCAGGGCCAGCTGCCCAGGGGTTTGTGAAGCCTTTGTCCCATCCTTCCCCTGACCCCAGACCACCGGTGCCGCGTGCTCCCCGAGCTCGCTCCGGAGCGCCCCCTGCAGCCGCGGGGGAACCATCGCACCTGCCCTGCTCACCGGGAGCCGCCAGCGCCCCTGCCGGCTGCGAGCGGAACTGCACCCGAGGGGAAAGGGCCCGACAGCCGAGAAGGCTGGCACTGGGTTTGTGATTGTTTGCTGTTACTGCCAGAGTTATTGTTGTTTGTTTGACTGGTTATATATATATATCTATCTATATATATATATCTATATATATATATAAAATAGTAAAGAACTGTTATTCCTATTTCCCACATCTTTGCCTAAAAGCCCCTTGAGTTCAAAGTTATAATAACTTGGAGGGAAGGGGGTTGCATGTGCCATTCCAAGGGAGGCTTCTGACTTCCTTAGCAGACACCTGTCTTTCAAACCAAGACAACACCACTGTGCTATTAGTGCATATGGTTGGAATTCAGCCAGGATAAGGAAAAGCCTCAGTGGTAACTCTGCTTGTCGTCTGGATACAAAGGATGTCTGAATTTTATCTGTCACAAGTTGCAGTGCTTCACGGGCTTCTGGATTGAGTTTGTGAGGACATGTTAAATCTGTGTCTCCCTTAAGCAAATTAAATAAGGGTGACAATTCCTCAGTGGAGATACCAAGGGTAGGTCTGAGCCAATGAACAGCTCCTAACAATTTTTGCAAATCATTTAGCGTTTCAATAGAGGTCCTCAGCACAATGGGCTGAGGAACAATTTTCTGTTCAAATAATAGAAACCCTAGGTATTTCCAGGGTGGGACAGTTTGAACTTTTTCTGCTAAAATACAAAGACCAAATTTGTCAAAAGAAAGATGCAAAAAGGCAAAACAGTTCTACTATACAAGAGTCATCTGCTACTAGCAGTATATCATCCATATAATGATACAATAGAACTGTTGAAAACTGTTGCCGCACCGATTGTAAAGCACTTGCTACCACAACCTGGCATATTGTAGGACTGTTTTCAACCATCCTTGAAGCCCACCGTTGGTGCAGCCCGGAAACATTGCATGTCTAGGATCATTTTAGGAGACTGTAAGTCTGTTCAGGGAGCCATTTGCAACATATGAATGATGCACAGTCCCCAGTCCTGGTACCACCAGCAACATTTATTGAAAGCGTACATAGCTTTTATAGTATTTCACTCTCGGGTTGGAATAGCATGAGCCTGGATCACCAATAGTATAACTGGTCATACGTCTGCTAACCAATAATATACGTGATCAAGTCCCTAACAGCAACATCAGCCTTTCTTCCCTGAGACAAGTGCTTGTATAACAATTTCTTCTGCAAAACTACTGTGTTTCTGCTACTTGTTCCATTTTACATCTCTCCTGCCTTGACTCAATAGTCCTTTCTTTCTAACGAAACCTCTTTGTTCTCTTATTACAAGTTTTCTTTGTTTTCCTTCCCCACACACAACACATCACAAAACACCATAGAAAAGGGGGGGAATCTCCCAATCCTCACTCAAAAACCCCCTCAGTGAGCGCCCCAATTCCACACCAATTTCCCCTGGGGACTCCCAGTCTCCCCACAACCTCCCCATCTCAGAGGGGGTCCCTGACCCCTCCAATGTCCCCCCTCAGGCCCCGCTTGGGAGGGGCTTCTCCTCTTCCTCAAGGGGACAGCGATGGCCTGAGGGGAGCACAGGGCAATGTTGGGGACCCCCAAACCATAAAACCACCTCAAAACCCCCCTTTTCACCTCAAATCATCCCCATTTCTGCCACACCCAGGGGGTCGTCTTCTCCTTCTATTCCTCCCCCTCCTCCTCCATGGGCGTGGGAGGGACACAGGGGGGACTGGGCTCCCTTCAAAACCCAACCCTCCCCCAAAACCCCACAAACTCCCCTTTCTCCCCCCAATCCATATTCTCTCCTTTCTCCCACTTTTTGGCCTCAAGGAGCCCCTTTTGCACCTCAAACCCTGCTCCCAAGCCCCCACACATTCCTACTCTGCACCACAAATTTCCCCTTCTCACAACAGAAATCCCCCATTCACACCCCAAATTCCTCCCAATACCCCCAAATCCCCTCAATGCCCCCTCCCCTCCCTTGCCCCGGCCCCTCCCATCCACTTTTTTCCCAAATCCTGCTCTTCCCGCCCCAAAGCACCCCCACCCCCCCCCTTCTCCCCTAACCTGACCTCCCCCTTACATCCCCTCTCCACCCCTCCAACCCCCCCAGACTGCCCCACAACCACCCTGATCCCCCCCGACCCTGCCCGGGCCCTGCCGCCACCGGACCGCGCCTCTTCCGCTCCCTAGCGCCGCCTACCGGGGGGGAGGACCTGCGTCCCGCTGCCTTGCCAGGCGCCACTGCCTGCCCGGCCGCGCTCCCTCACGGAGCACCCCCGCTCCAGCCACGCCACGCCCCACCCACACACTCAAGGCCAGCGGCGTCTCCGTGTCCCTCCCACATCCCCTGACCTCGCTGCCCTTGGCCACGCACCTTCCTCTTCTGCCTCATCTCCCACACGAGAGCCCTGCTCAGCCCAGCTGCCTTTCTGCCTTCTCACTTTCACTGAAATCCCTTTTCAAGAATAAAACTACGATTTTCCATCTCCCCACTGTAGTCCATTTCCTCTCATCAGTTCTTGCCAAGAGGCCGTTCCCTTCCGTGGGAAGCAAAGTGATAGGAATGTGACACGGATTCTCCAGGTCAGGGTCAGTGGTGTGGACCGCCAGAGCCAACAGCGCACAAGCGAAGCCTCTGCGTGCTGGCACCACCCGAGAACTGCATGGCGAGAGCAGCTGGACTTCCAGGAACACACGATTGGACATGGAGATTTCCAGTGGGGTGAGAAAGGCAGCACAGGAGCTGATAACTGGGGCAGGAACAAGCTCCGAGGGGAGCGGGCAAAGACAAGGAAGCACCCAAAGCAATGGTGCAAGGACTTGCTGTGGCCATGGCAGCGTTAAGGAACAATCCAGTGTGACATTGCAGAGTCCGTCTGGGAGAAATCCCAAGGCCACAGATTTTAGCTGCTGGGACTGGAGCATATTCACAGCAGCGGCTCCAGTGACTCCACACATCCCAACTTGAGTCCCCACAGAACCACTCACACAGTCACACCAGGTTTCCTCAGTGCTTCAACCCCAGGTTTGCCATGGCAGAGTCTCAGATGTCTTGTTCCACAAAGCCATTTATTCATGGTGCAGTAACACAGAAACAGCTCGAGCTGCTGAATCCAAGCAGGACCCCAAACAAAGCACCCCTGGACTCGTGTCATTTTTCCCACCATTTTCCCATTTTTATTCACATTTCCCACCCTTTTCCCCTCAAGTTTCCCACCACTTTTCCTCTCATGCTTCCCCGCCCTTCCACCCCCTCACATTTCCCATCATTTTTGGCCTCATGTTTCCTGCCTTTTTTCCCTTATGTTTCACACCTGTGTCTCCTCCCATTTCCCATCTTTTTCCCTCATGTTTCCTGCCCTTTCCTCCTCTCACATTTCCTGCCCTTTTCCCCTACACTACAAATTTCAAGTCCCCGGGCCCTCTCCCATCACACCCATACACCAGAGTGTGCAGCAGGGCAGAGCAGCTCCGGGCCAAACCCACTCAGGCACCCGTGACACGGGAGATCACAAAAGAGGGGATGCAACGAGGAGAGAAAACTCTCGGCGATAAGAATGACTGCAAACACATCAAAGGGCTAAGGCAAAAGACCTGCGACACAAGATGTCTGAAAGACAGGGAACGCACGATAGACAAGTGACACAACATGCACCGGGACTGCTCTGCCCTGTGCACCTCGGCATTGTGATCAAATGTGAGACTTTATGTGGCCTAAGGGGCCGCTTCTTGGGTATCCCCATCTCCAGAGCTGATTCAAAAATCCCTCCCAGCAAGCCCCGACTCGATACCCCGCTTTCATCCCCTTGACTTATCTCTCAGATGTCCTGGGATGTGAATCCACCTGGGGTGCAAAAGAAGGCCACCTCACCATCCGGGAAGCTCCAGCCGTTGTTGGGCTGTTTTCTCTTTAGTTGGCTACAATTAAAAAAAAAACCAAACATCACTACAGGAACTTAGTGGCGCATCAGCCAAACCCCGACAATTCTGCCACTCACCATCTCCTAAGAAGGCCGAGGTCCTAGGGCCGCAGGCTTAGAGGCTGACGCCATCGTCGCGGGGTATACCTGGGTTAAGAGGAGACGAGGTGAAGCAGCACTGCCGAAACTTGAGCAGACCCTCGCTTCTCCTCCCTCCCTGACTCGCCGCAACTCCTCCGTCATTGCCAAAGGCTACCCGGATGGTACCTTCGAATGGAAAATGTAAATGCTTTATTGCAGAGTCCTGTAATACTTCCAGAGGGCTCATGAGGGCAGCGAGCCGGGACTGTCCACTGGTTGGTGAGGAGGTTCAGCATAATACAAGTGGACTGCCTAAAACACACAAATGACAATGGATGCTGAAAGCTTAGAGTACCAGAACTTGGCACCCAAGCAATAACAACTTTTTCTTTCCACCAGTCACCGCTTACCTCGCTCACTTCACCTTGACTGCTGCTATCTGGCTTTACCTCCTCAAAACAAAGACAAGGAACAATGCTGTAACACAGCCACCATTTACACTTGACCTGCAAACACAAACAGTGACTGACCTTCCTGTGGGAACACCCTCATCCAGTATGGGGCTCTCTGCCACGGATTTAACCTGTCTGCATCTGAAAGAAAGTGATGACAAAAGTCAAAGTGCTGCATGAGAACTTAATGGCTCCAGCCATCTTGTGTCAATCTAGGAATACCATCTAGAGGCCAAACTACACACTACGCTACAAATTTCAAGTCCCCGGGCCCTGTCCTATCACACTCATATACCAGACTGTGCACAGGGCAGAGCAGCTCCAGGCCAAACACATGCAGGTACCCGTGACACAGGTGATGACAAAAGAGGGGATGCGACGAAGAGAGAAAACTCTTGGTGAAAAGAATGACTGCAAGCACATCAAAGGGCTAAGGCGAAAGACCTGTGACACAAGATGCCCAAAAGACAGAGAACACACGATAGACAAGTGACAACACGCACCAGGACTGCTCTGCCCTGTGCACCTTGGCATTGTGATCAAATGTGAGACTTTATGTGGCCTAAGGGGCCCCTTCTTGGGTATCCCCATCTCCAGAGGTGACTCAAAAACCCCTCCCAGCGAGTCCTGACTCGATACCCCGCTTTCATTCCCTCCGTGGGTCATAGCCCTCGACTTATCTCTTGGACATCTGGGGATGTGAATCTGCCTTGGGCACAAAAGAAGGCTGCCTCTCGCTGTCCGGGAAGTTCCTGCTGTCACCGGGCTGTTGTCTCTTAGTTGGCTACAATAAAGAAAACCAAACATCAGGACACGAACTTAGTGGCGTGTCGGCCAAAACCCAACAATTCTGCCACTCACCATCTCCTAAGAGGGCTGACCCACCTCGTTGCCATGCTCCTCTGGCCTTCTCCATTTGTATTGGGTTTACATCCTATCCCTCTGCCTCTGCAAAAAAATTATTCATCAATGTCACTCCGACACACAGGGAAAGCTTAACCTTTCCTAAGTTCTCATGTGTCAAAGCGAACTGCCTAGGATACGACAACAGTGTGCATTAAGACGAAGGGCTAGAAAACTGCGAGACGCTGCCATACTGCCCCCCCTGAACCCCGCACAGACCGGCCACGGTTGCTCGGTCCGAGGTGTGACTCGGGTAGCGAAGCAAACGTAAAGCTTACCTGTAAAGTCTTCTTTCTATTCCTCCTACCCCCCACTCCATTCCACAGGGCAGAGCAGTTCCAGGCTAAACACAAACAACACATTATGCTACAAACAGCGCGACACAAGAATGATAAAAACAGCTCTTGGGGAGAAGAATGACAGCGAGGACTGAGACAACGCCAAAAGAGATGACCAATGGCGTGTCTAAGGAGCAGAAGACAAGACTGTAACAGAGTGACCTGTTATAAGAACTGTCGGTCTCGATGATAAAGACAGCTGCGAGACAATGTTCAGAACACTCCTCATATCCTTACAAGCCCCAGGAAATTACAACTCACAGCTGGAAAGGATGGACGGCAATACAGCCAGGAACAAGGACTCAAAAGATATCCGACTCGACGCTTCCGAGATGTGATTCCGAGACATGGCTGAGCCCCCCGGTAAAAGAACGAACGATATCAGCATCGTGCCGAGAGGCGATAAGGTCCTCAAGGGGAAAAGGCAGAGATAGTTGATCCAAGGGATCCCAAAGACACTCTAGACAACACAACACACTAGACAGCACGACACAGGCTGGAGCTGCTCTGCACTGCACACCCTACAGTTGCAATCAAAAGTAGAGCTGCTCCCTTTAGGTGTCCTCAGAGGCCCCTTAGAGGGCATCCCTTACCCCTGCACTAATTATTAAATCTCTCCCAGGAATTTCCAACTCACTACTCTGCTATCATCCCATCTCCAGGTCACAGCCCCCGACTTACCTTTCAGATGACTGGTGACATGAATCCACAGTGGACGTGAAATGAGTCCTCCTCAGCTGTCTCAGAAGGCCCCATGATAGCCAGGTTAGCCTCTTAGCCAGCAAGATAAAGAAAACCAAAATCAATGCGCAAGTTTAGGGGCGTATAGGCCAAATCCTACTCGCCATCTCCTAAGTGCATCCAGGTCGTCAAGTCTCCGGATTCGTCTCAAGTCAAAAGCTGTGGCCATTATTTCAATGGACACCTAGGTTAGCGAGGGATAAAGTTACACTGTGCTTCTGTGAGTGTGGTGGATGCATTCGTGTGCTTTAAGATACGTAAATACATCTACTGTGCTTGAGGAAAAGCCTTAGGGGGCCCCTAATGGACAGCTTTTCCCACCATGCAGCCTTCAAAACCCCTCCTGGCACTTCCTAAACCAGTTACCCTGCTCACAGTCTCTCTCCCAGTCATAATCCACAACTTACCTATCGGAAGCCTCAATTTCAGATGTCATCTTTGACACAGGGCAAGTCCCTTTTGTGATACAATGAGCACACTGAAAAAATTTGAAGTTCTGTACTTGACACAACCCAGAAGTTACGACGCTCCTAAAAAAAAAAAAAGAGAACAAAAACTGAATTTAAAAAAGCACCTCACTCCCCTGAACACTCAGTCCAAAATCATGAGCTTAAATACTCCCTGTGTTCAATGCTATCTTCTTCATCATGTCTTCAAAGCCTCTGTTGCTTTAGAGGCTGAAGAAAAAGCTGAGATAAGCTGAAACATCCCCTTCATTGAAATAAGACAAAAGCTCTTATCCCAATCAATGCCAGAGAGGAAATAAACCCCTTTGGCAAAGGCTGGGGTTAATATACCCCTGGCCAGGCCTGCCTCTCGTTCCCACAATGCCCTGGAAAAGGGAAGAGGTAATTACCACAAGGTATAAAAGCTCTCAAAGCAGCTGTATCTGCTTGGCTCGTCTGACTGAAATTCAGTGTAAGTAAAGGGCTGGAGTAAAGGGCTGGATAGAGGAAAAAAAAAACTTGTCAGGGAAATTATACCTTCTTTTTCACTACAGCTACATTGAGTGAAAGGGCAGAGACTGGGTAAGAAATAAAACTTCATGTTTTGGCAGCATAGATAGATAAGTGGGATAATTAGTTGCTAATTTGTATAGTTACACCTTAGTAATTACTAAGTAGTACTCCACATATGACTAAGTAGGATGGAGAAGAATAGCAATTATATGAATGGTGTAACTCTCATTGGGACCTCTAATTAGGGCTATATACGTTACAAAGCAAAATTAACAGACCCCGGGCAGTGTTAGGGCTACGCATGTGCCGGGCTTGCGTCCATATGAGATATTTCATACCAGGACACGGGTAGAAGTGCCCTGAAATGCAGATTTAAGGCCTTAAAAAGCTGAAAAAAGGAGAGCTTCCTTCAACTGAACCCCTTAAAGTGAGGAAACAGGGTGTTTACCTCCACTTAAGCTGATACAATGGCAAATAAATGGCTTCTCCCCTTTAATTTAATCCCCTAAGCTATTAGGAAAAGATGGGGTTTCCTCACTTTAAATATCTCAAATGATGGAAAAAGGGGGATTTTTCCCTCAGTTTAAACCCTTAAAAAAGGTTAACCCTAATTGGGCTTCCCCCTCAATTTAAACATTAGGATGATGAAAATGCGGGAGTTACCCTTAATTCAAACCCATAAAATAGCACTGTTGAGGTCTTCCCCTTCCATTTAAACTGGAAAATAATGGAAAATGGGGATTCCCTGCCAGCTGATACCCTTAACAGCATAGAAAAGGCAGGGTTTCCTTCAAATGATACCATTAAAGTTGCAGGGGAATTGAATTGATTCCCCCTCAATTTGGGCACAGACAATTACAGAAAAAGAAGTTTTTCCCCCCAATTTAAACCCTTTTTCTCCTAATAACCCCCCTCTTTTCTAGGGGCATTGTGGAGGGACTAGGGGCTCTGGGGAGGGACTGACAAGATAAAAGAGGAAAGTTGAAACTTTCCCCCTGGCACCTCACATGCTGCCCCGCCTGCTCAGCTGCCCAGGTGCCTCCGGCTGTTCCCTAGCCCCTGCTGGATGCTTCAGCTGTTGTTCCTGGAGGGACACTTGGGATGTCTCCACTGGCCTGAATGTCAGTGAAACATTGATATAGTTTATAAATACTCCCTCTGCCTGCTACTCAGTCTTTACTTGTGCATCTGCAGGGAGCAGATTTACTCCATCCTTTGATCCCGTAGCTCTCTGGCCCAAATGCTGGTTCTTGCGGACGCAATCTAAGCAGAAAACTACTACGAGTGTTCGCTTTTAAAGTAAAATTCTTATTACATCTGGCTGCACAATTAAAATAAATACTTGTATTGATGGTCATTGTGGGAAAGCTTTTCAGAGGAGAAAATAACCATTTTGATAGCACAGATGCCATTTCGACAATATTGCATTCTCATGGGTTTGGGAATCCTGCCTGTATAAGACATCTGAAAACTGGTATTTTGCAATTTGATATTTTGAAACTGGGTCACTTCGATATTTTGGAACTTAATATTCTGCTATTTTGAAACTGAATTAATTTGGTATTTTCAAACCTGGTATTCTGGTATTTTGAAACTGGGTAACCTCGATATTTTGGAACTTGGTAATTTGGAACTGGGTTACTCTGGTATTTCTGAACTTGTTCTGGCAATTTGAAACTGGGTTACTTCGGTACCTCTGAACTTGGTGTTCTGGTATTTTGATACTGGGTTATTTTGGTAATTTAGAACTTGGTATTCTGATATTTTAAAACCGAGATTTTGAAACCTGGTTTTCTGCTATTTTGAAATTTGGGTTTCTATTCTTTTGAAACTAGATTATTCCGGTATTTTGGAACCTATTTTTTTGTAGGCTGGCTTTTTGTTATTTTTTTTAGTATTTTGTAACAAGAGCTTTTAGTATTTTTGTAACCTCGGGGTTTGGTTTTTTTGTAATGTGTGCTTGGCAGGGACCTGGGGCATCCTAGTTGAGTCTCTTGGCTTCATTCGCCATCTTCCGCTACAATTAACCTAGCACGGGAACTGTTAAATCGCAGATTATACCATGAGACGCTTCCTGAAACAGAAATAAATTCCAGTTAAATGTCTCTTCCTACACTAACACCCGGCCCAGTTTAAATCCATACTTAGCCCAACTCTTCCTCGCCTCCCATTTCCCACCACTCTGCTCAGGGCTTTGCACCTCACGCTCTTTCCTCCCTCACTGGCATCACAGCGGAACACGGCGAGGTTTTGCCTGGCACTCATGCTCTCCATGCTGATCTTACTGGGAACTCTTCTGCTTTTCACTGCACCAGCCACAACAATATTTGCTCACTAAAATAAATGCTTTCCACAACGAACTGCAGGTGTGAGGGAACAAGTGCCGCACAGCAATATTTTTCAGCCTAAGGACAAGTACTTTCTAAGGTTTGGATCCTATTCCAGTGCACCAGAACCAAACCAATCTGCTTCTGCTCTGAAAACATCAGCAACACAAAACTGAGCTACCAGCATGAAGCACCTCGCTGTTCCTACCCTGCCTGTCCCTCACATTCTGCTTTGTTGTGTCCTACGCTACCACGCTACGGGCTGCCGGGAGCAAGATTCATCCCTGAGAGCCATCACACAGATATCCTTGAACATTCCAACCTCAATGCCAATATTGTAGGAACCTCCTGCATTCCATTCCCTAGTACAGCAACAAGACAAAGTCCTCACTCACCCTGGATCTTCAAAAAGTAGTGTACAAGGTTTAAACAAGCCTCGTGGTTTGAGGGGCACTGTCTGACCAAAAAGCCCAACTCTGCATCCAGATGAAATGAACACCACAAATAGATCAATGAACAACAGATGCACGGGACACTGTCAGCTTGGACCTTCAATTAACTCCGCCCCTGCCGCTGGATTGACACAGCAATGGAAAAACACGAGCCCAAAGATCTCATGAGAGAGCGCAAAACATATTGAACACTGCTTCTAGAAGGTGCCACATCATTATTTAAAGGTGTGACTCAGTTAAAGAGCAATACCAACAAAGCCCACAGACAAAAAGCCTGTTCTCCAAGAACAGAGCTGTGCACTTCAATTCTCCTTTCTCCAACAATTCCCACCAGACCTAAAGCTGACACAAGAAGCGCTCAGTGCCCACAAATCTAAATCCAGACCTGGCCATCCCTACACCAGCAAGTCCAAACACACAGTCTCAGGCAATTTACATTAATTCATACCTAACATTTAGGACACAGCTCCGGCTGCAGCACAAAGTCAGCGCAGACAAATGATCCCCAGGAGCCGTGGAATTTTCTGCTCCTCCTGCAATAGCGTTTATGGCTGAACAGTTCAGAAAAAGGCCTGAGCACACAGGACTGGAGAATAAAGACCAAGCAACAACCCCTGTGCTTGGAAGGGGCCTGGGGCATCCCAGTCCAGGCTATTGGCTTCTTTTCCCTTTTATCACTGCAATTAACCTGGAATGGGGACTTTTTAATCCATCCAGACAATCAACACATTTCCTGAAGCAAATCCTTCACATAAATGGGAAGTACAGAAAAGCTCACTGCCACATTCAGAAACCCTTCAGCAAAGCACTTGGAAAAGCAAAGCTGTATGGGATTACCTGCAATGCCAGGGAATTGAAGTGAAGGTGGGAAACCAGCCCACGGCAAACAGCTGCCACTGCTTCTCACTCCAGTCACTACACAAGCTCAGTTTCCCTGGAATTTCACGCTCACCGTCTCTTCCAAGCTCAACAGGGGAACAAACAGGTACTCCAGCATCTCTCTCCTTTGTACTTTGGGCAGCACAGACCCATCGGGAGGAATTGCAATCCAAGGGCAGATCTAAACATGGGACTTCTGCTCGCCACTCTCTCTACCTTTTCTCCAGCTTAGCCCTGGGCTAGGAAACAAAAGACAACAAACATTTAAAAAACATCCTTGAGGTGTCTTGAGGATGCCCAGGCCTGGGAGACAGGCCTTCCCACCACCCTCTTGGCCTTTTCCCAGTCTGACTAACTCTGGAAATGTGTACCCAAACCCAGGTTAGACAGGTTGGGGTGTGTTCTGCACTCCAAAGACCACAGCCCCAAGCACCGGGAGCCTGAAGATGCTCTGGAGTACAATTCACAGCCTCGGTGAACCCTGCCATAGTAAAGCAAAGGGGTTTTTCCTCCTCTGAGAGAGGAAAATGCACAACAGCAAGGGCTGACCGAGCCCTTGTGGTCAACTGTGTCACTGAACAGGCTCACTCTGCTATTGTAAAATACTACAAACCCTGTGGCTCTGGGGTTCAAAAGCTAGTTTTAGGTCAGCAAAAAGCTCTCCGGCTGGGACAATTCACTGAATTCACTGGTAGATCCCAAAATCTGTTTTCAATTTTATAAAAACCTACGCAAAAAAGTTCCGAGCACACTGGAATTAAAGGTGCTTCAGGCACAGGTTCCCTGAACTCTGGGAAAACTGTCCTGAGTCTGGCTTTGGGCTGCTCCCCCTGCACACTGTGTTCTCCAGACCAACCATCCTGCCTGGGAAGACCAGGGAGAAGGGAAGGGGCATTGGAGGCCCTCTAGGAACCCCAGCCCCACTGCCAGCAAGCAATGACACTGTCAGTGCCTGCAGCCCTCACTCCAGTTTGTGTCAGTGGGTAATTCCTGATGTAGCACTTGGAGACATAGGTAAGGGGTGGCCCTGGCAGTGCTGGAGCAGCAGTTGGACCTGATGGTCTCAAAGGGCCTTTCCAACCTCAGGGATTCTATGGGACACCCAGTGACTGGCCCACCTGCACAGACAGGCACGGGAAGCTGTTACACACAGATTAAACTGCCATGAGCCAGAGCACTCCAGGGCATCCTCGAGAGTGTGCAGAGAGCAGGAAAAAAGACACAGTTACAGCACCAATCCTGCTCCGTGCTTTCCCACTGGGGCATGAACACCATTTCATCCTAATCTTGAGAGCTCCAAGGAAACTAACTATTGAGCTAGCAGTGAAAATGCCACTTTCCTGACACTCCTGGCCCAGAACTGCACTCCAGCAGGTTTCTGTGGGAATCTGAATTACATGTGCAGTTCAGAAGCTGCACATCCCTAAACCAATCCCTTGGGAACATGAAGCTTTCCACATGCATTTTGTACTTCAATGTGTACTTTCAGCACATTGGGACAGCTTAAATCAGAACGGGGTACTTGGTGACAGCACAGCATTAGATCAGGGACATGAGGAGACTCACCAGACAACATTCACTATGGATTCTCCATTCCCATCTTTCCAGCTGCAGCATCCTCATTTCTCAAAGTTCTGTTTCAAGGACTCCCCTCAGAAAATGGATCGCTGGTCTCAGTAGCAAGTCCCCAAGAGCATTTTTTCTCTCTGCAAACAGCAGGAATGACCAAGGACAGGTTCAGTCATAGGAAAAGCAGAGGATTGTGATGATTAGACAGCTTTCCCTGTGAGGGCACCAGTTTCTACCTGCCATCCCTGAGCAGCTCTGCCTTGGTCCCACCTGCCTGCTCCGAAACACTTCTGTGGGGTTTAACTCCTGCTCTTTGGATCTGCCCATCCCCACTGCTCCAACAGGCAGCACCGACAGCACAGCAGGGGAACACCTGAACAGGTACAGCCAGGGGCACACCAAGGCCACCAGGTCCTGCAGCACAGCTTCTTGTGCTTCAGGGCTTCTGGTTTTTGGTACAGATTCACTGGAATTTAACCTCGTAAAAGTCATCTGTCAAGACTTGACAATAACTCAGAAATTCCGGTGTGTCACTGCACCACTGCGTCACAGCTACTGTACAAGCTGTGAGAAGCAGTGAACAAACCACGACCTAACAGATAAATCAGGGCACCTATTCAACCAACAGCAGCTGCAAGAAAGGCATTGAGGCAGCACCTCACGAAACTGCATTAAAAGAAATGCCAACACCTTGAGAATCGCTTTAGTGCTAAATACCTAAAGCAAAGCCAAAAGTGATTTTCAGACACTTGGGAAAAGTCCATCCCGTTTTACCCAATCTCTGGGGCTTGTTTCCAGCCTGCTGATGTTCATTTCCCAGCTCCCACGTGGCTGCCAGCATTAGAGCTGGTTCCACACACAGACACACGAGGCTGCTGTGAGTTGCCATTTCAGCAGTTCCTGGGAACGTGAATACCACCCACATCTCCCACCTTGCTCAGCCAAGAGCCCATCCAGCACTCACCGAGAGCTGCTGGGAGCTGAAATTCTCCCTGCTCCCCCTGCCTGGGAAACCCTGCCTCCAGCTCCGGCCCCCCCTACTTCTCACCTCCTGGGACAGAGGAGCTGCATCCTTGCTGGCTGCGCCCGGCTCCGACGGCTCCGACGTTCGGGAGAGCGGCGGGAGCGCGGGAAGGGCGCGAGCAGCCCGGTCCGGTACCGCGCGCGATTCGAAGGGTCCTCGTCAGGAGCGGGGCGGTGCGACCGGCACGGAGCCGACCACGCCGCTGCCTGCCGCCGCCCGCGTGCCTCCCGCCCCACCCCGGCGCCGCTGACCCCACCACCCGTGTCCCCACACCGGGAAACGCCGCGGAAAATCGCGCTGAAAGCGCTGGGTCGCTGTCGGCGGCCGGGTCAGGTTCAAGCAGCCGAATAAATGCGTTTCTGAGGAGCGGGCGCCTTCCCCGGCGCCGTTTTGCCATTACCCAGAAGCGCATGCGCACGATGGCGCCATCTTTGGAAGGACAGGATACGCCGCAGGGCGGGTCGCCATCTTTTGTGGGGCATCACGTGACTCTCCACGACTCCGCCATCTTGGGTGCTGGCAGAAGCTACTTCCGGCTAAGGTGCCATCTTTTGTGTGGTATGGCAAAGGGCCCCGCTCCTCTGAAAGGCGTCTCTTCCGCTGCCTGAACCTGATCCCGACTCTGACGCCGACTCTACTCTTGCACCATCTGTGTCCCCACACCGGAAAGCGCCCTGCGAGATCGTGCTGCAAGCCCGGGGCCGGGGTCGGACTCAGATACTCAGAAAGAGGAGAGAGGTCCTGCCGCGGCGCCATTTTGTCAGCCCCCAAAGCGCATGTGTACCCGGCCGCCATCTTGGGGAGGACAGCGTCACCTGCGCCCCCGCGCCGCCATCTTGAGTGTGGTATTTGCCAGCCGGCGGCTGCAGTGCGTCATTCTGATCACTCGGTGGCAGCAGCGATTTACGTCCCAGCCAAAATCTCAGTTCTACGGAGACAGGAAAAAACCTCTGAATACTCAGAGCTATTTCTATTGCCTTTATAGAGGTATTTTCTTCCATTTTTCAAGCCCTTTATTGTTTAATTTATTTATACAAAAGTTATATTTGCCTTTTTAAACCCTCTATATCTATATTTGGAATTTCTTATACTCTTAAGATCCTGCATAAGAAAAGCTACAGGTTTTTGTGTTTTTTGCAAAAACACACCCCCCAAACTTCCAAGCATTTTTGGGCTGTAACCTCCCTTTTTTGAGAGGACCCCACCTGACCCATCTCATACTCTACTCACCTTCTCCTTCACTGCATCTTCCCTCTCCCAGTGACACTGGGATGCCCCAAATGACATCATCACCCCCCAGACTCCAATTCCCTCCCTTTTTCCTCGCCACCAAAGAAGGCATAAAATGAATCAAACTACCCTGGACACCAGCTTTAATAATGCTGTTCACATACATCCATCCCCCCTCCAAAAGGGGCATCTGCTAGAAAAATAAAGGGGAGTCAGCCCCCCCCAAATCATTAAAGTCCCTCTCCGGCTCCTGTCTCGCAGGCTGGTGGCTGCCCCACAGCAAGGGGGCAGTGTGTTCCGAGGATGGTGCCTTGTCTCCCATTCAGGCTCTTTGCCCTGTGCCTCCTCTGCTACGGCGCTCCAGCCAGTGCCAGATGCCTCACCCCTTCCCTGTGACCCTGCTGCAGGGAGATCATTCTGTGAGGCTGGAGGACATAGCTGTACCACAATAGGAACCTGCACTCACAGACCCACTGCAACAGCTCTAGCCCTCGTGCCGCTACCACGTGTCTCCCTTGGTCAATACAGCAGCTGAAAGTCAAGTGGGAAAATTTGAAGAGTAAAATGAAAAGTAAATAATCCTATGGTTATCCTTCTGTTGTCTCTCACTGCTGTGGCAGGCAGAGCACCTTCAACATAGACACAAACACAGACACACACTGCACACGAACAGAAGTAACCCAGTGACATAAAAAAATCTAAGAACCATGAATACAGGACCAGAGATGTCATTGGGCCCCACAGCTGGGGCCCAGCAGGAACAGGGGCCTGATCCCCACCATGTATCATCTCACTGACAGCCTCTCATCCAGTGCAAAGGCAAGGCAAAGGTGGCTGGTAAGGGTTTATTCCGTCACGCACGTAACAAGTCCCTGCAGCAAGTCTGCTCCATCACTTGGGGGCCCTGACATCTCAACCCAAGTTGTACTAGTGTCACACTTGAATTTAACAGAAAACGGAATAATGCAGGCAAGTATTCCATGCAAGAAAATTAAGAATGCACAGTGTTAACATGCAGTAATTTATTAACTTCTCCTCCTGAACTGCATGCTCCCAACTACCAGGAAGAAGTAAGGATATTACCACCTTTTAGAAGAATCAGTGTCAAAATGCCACTGCCCGACTACATACTTAAATAATTTTGTAGTTCCTTTCAAATGGGCATTTATTATTGAAAAAAGTGTATTTTTTAATATTTAAAAAAGCAGGAAACACATTCTAATTACTGTCAAACTCTTCAAAATACAAAAGGAAATAATAAAAATTATTTGCCAAATCTTTTTTTTATGTCTTCTGTCCTTTTATAGGGCATTGGACATAGGCACTTGGTAATATTACATGTATACCATGTCTACTCCTTATGAGTACCACACAGCTTCATAGATGTACAAAAGACTACAAGCATCGAGGTGGAGGGAAATATGCAAATATACAGCTGTTTACTAAAACTGTTCCATTTCACAAAATTGAAAACATGAGCATGTATTTGAATATGAAAGCATATGTGTCCCACTGGTTTTGTTTCCCTGGTACATTTATAAATACGACAGTATGCAGTTAACTTATAAATTGTAAAAAAAAAAACCCCACCTAGATGTCATTTCCATTTAACCACGCTGTGATCTAACCGTAAAGCCGTGTGAAGTATCTTAAATTCACAGTACACAAGTAATACATCACATTATTGCATATTAAAAAAACCCCACGAGACTAGAAAGCAACTTGAAGCATTTTATGACATATCTTCCAACAAAACACAATAATTAACAAGTGATTTTACATTCATCAGGGTTTTTCAAGCATCCAAGTAAACATAGCGTTAGATCAGTTCCAACCACAGTTGGAACAACAATTCTAACCCTAACCAGAATTTTTTTTCTTCTTGCAGCAGGGACATTCTTCTTGTGGAGCTGCACAGTAATCTCAAAGTACGTGATGTTGACATGGATTCAGGATAATGCTATGATAACCTTCCTGACACACAGGACACTTCTTTGATTGAAGCTGAAACGTTACCCGTAAAAAAATTACTGCAGTCAGTAAAAACAATTTCAAAGTACACAGTTGTGCTCTAGCAAATCTATGCTTAGCTGTACCAAATAAAATTCTAAGTTAACAGCACAAAGGATCTCAAGTATGCCCGTGCATAAACAGCTACGAAAATGTGCCATTAGGTAATGAACCTAGACAAGCAATTATTTACTCCAATCCTTTGATTTTTGGTACTTCCACTGGATGTAGTCCAAGATTTCTTTTTCACATTCTACTAGTTAAGACCTCCCCAGAAACTCCTGCAAGCATATTATAGATGGGTTTTAAAAGGTAGAAATTATATACAGCTGCCAAGTGCACTGCAAGATTAGGACAAACTGAATTTGCACAGAGACCACAGATGTTTTCAGCAAGTCACGAAGGTGCTTAGGTATTAATTCGTATTAACGCCAAAGAAAATAAGACATCTAGTTACCTTTGGGGCTATATGCCTATTCAGTACTAAAACAAGAAAAATAATCAGTCCTGTCCTGTCCTGTACACCCATCGAAGAAAAGACAGAACTGAAAGACATAGATAATCTTGTTAAAAGAATGGGAAATCAGATAATGTTCTGTGCATGGCTCTGAGGCACAATTTTTAGACAAAAAAAAAAGTAAAACTCTCTGAATTAGACTGGATGGCCAAAAGGGATGTATCTTCCTTGCCTCACAGTACTACCTATATGTAAGGAAGCTGCCTTTCCTTGCTATGACATGTAACACCAGCAAGGAAACTGTGGAAAAAATTAGGAAACTACAGCACTTACCAGAAGCATTTCTAATACATTTAGGAAGCACTTTCATAAGAACACAAAGAGCATATAACCAGAAATAATACTCTGCACAAGGCTTGAACTGACCAGCATCAGGGATGGATCAGGTACTCAGTGATTGTAAAGCCCATTTCCAGAACACGAGTTCTCATGTTATTACTATTTTACCACCTAGGAAATAGAGTGCGCCAGTCTTGATGTCAGGGTGTAAGTCTGCAGTAATAGTAAATCACAGAATGGTAGAATGGTTAAAGTTGGAAGGGACCTGCTATGGCAGGGACATCTTTCACTAGATCAGGCTGCTAACAGTCCATTCATCAAACCCGTATCTCTCCAATGTGGCACCAACAATCATCCACAGCTTTTCCTCTGTTTGCTAATGCAGCTACTCCACCATAGAAGGCTACTAGATTAGTCATGCACAATTTGCCCTTGGTGAAGTCATGTTTGGCCATCTTTAACTGCTTCTCTGTCTCCCAAATGTTTTCACTTGTCTTCCAGGGGGATCTGCTCCATGATCTTAGCAGGCACGAAGGTGAGGCTGACCAGGGAGCAGATCCCAAGGTCCTTGTTTTTACCCTTTTTAAAAATGTGTGTAATGTTTCCTTTTTTTCGGTCACTGGGGATTTTGCCCGAGTGCCAAGACTTTTCAAGTATCATTGAGAATGGCCTGGCAACTACATCAGCCAATTCCCCCAGGACCAAAGAATGCAACTGATTGCATCCCATGGACTGCTGCATGTTCACGTTCCTCGCGTGGTCCCAAACCTGATCTTTGTTTTCGACGGCTACTATTACGTATTCCCCTGCACCTCCCTGTCTTGAGGTGTAGGGGCTTGAGAGATGCAGGAAGAGAGACTACCATTGAAAACTGAAGTGAAAAAATTGCTGAGTATCTCAGCCTTCTCCATGACAGTTGCCTTTACTTTTCCTGTCTTCCTTACCAGGAGAGCATGGAAGGTGTGATGTGTGCATTTTCTTTAACTTTCCTTTTCTGTTCAACACACTTGTAGAAACCCTTACCATTATTCTTTGAATCCTTTGCCAAATTACACTCCAGCTGTGTCTTGGCTTTCCTGACCTCATCTCTGCTCCAGGCAGCATCCCTGTAATGAAAGAAAAGTATACACTGAAGATAAGCATGAGGTTACAAGTAATTTGGAATTCAGCCATCCATGGGTTCCAGATCTACTGCCTATTTAAGTGCACATATTCCAGGATTTGGCACATTTCACATTCATAGAGGTGTGTTGCAAGAATGGCACGCATTTTCAAGAAAGGTCCACTACAACTGCCCTGACCTATTAAAACTGGCATTCAAACACTGCATGGTTATAGTGCTAACATTCATAGTAAGAAGTAATGCCATAGCCAGATGACAACACAGGACATAAATCTGAAACTGCATATTAAAGAAACATCTTCCAGTTGTAAACTGAGGCATAGTATTCTTGCTAAAAAGGGATTATACAGACCTGCAGCTCTACAGTGTCTTCTATACTACACGAAAAAATTAGATACCCAGGAAATGCCAGATTTGGAATGTAGAAGTAGAGATTTGCATTTAACATTTCAAGAACTTCCAACAAATGCCCACGGTGTACCAGGCATCTAATGTATTCTTACCTTCACTGGCTAACAAGTCTTTTTTGTGGACAGGCTCCTTCATCTTCTTTATGTGGCATCTAACAGACACTGTATGAGGAAGCAAAGAAAGCAAGAAAATCAAAATTAAATTAACAAGACCTATCTTACAGCTTTTGAAATGTACATTTCCAAATACACGTAGTTCTGTCATCACCTGTATTCTGGAGAGGCTAATAACACATGCCACATATTAAACAGTCACAAAATTGTAAACCTAAGCCTCATAACTGTATAAAGCCAACATGAAATCAGAAGCCCTGTGTTACAGGTTTCCCAAACTCCTCATTTCGTTCAAAAGCTGGAAGCTTTTGGAATGCCAGTTATAACATGAGCTGTATCAGCTGACTTTCTGGTATAACCTCCCAAGCACTGCATCAACTCAAAGAGGTGTGAATGAATGAGCCATGTGTGAAGGATTACCTGTATAAAGCATCTCACTCATACACATGCAGATAGACTGCTGAAGGGTTAAAAAGGATGGTGTTCTGAAACTCTCAGGTTCCCCAACCCTCTTTCCTTAACCCCTTCCTCAGTGTCTGGATGAGATGAAGTGGTTGTATGGTTGTGTTAATCATGACCATTCATCCTCCAGAGGCAGGGGTTGGAGTGCAAGGACAAAGGTAGTAACCACAGTCTCCTACTGACCAGCATTCAGCCTTTCAGCACTTAAGACACTGCAAATCCTCTTTTGCCAGCTCAGTATTTGAGTCAAGGGAAGGCACATAACAATCAATGTGCATTCAAAGGCATAGTCTGTCTACCTATGCTCATTATTAATTCAGCTGCTGCTATTAGTACTAGAGGTCTGTAATTTTACAATAGAACAATTATAGAATAATTCACTACAGCTGCTAAAATGTTACTGTGTGGCATAGAATGTAAGTGAAAAAATCCAGCAATGCACAGCTCTGCTGTGACACCTGGTGTCAGGGCCAAAGTAAGTGACTAGGTCAAACTACAGCTCCCTTCTTTGATTTTCAGAGAAGGAATTTTTGGGGGGCTTTCTGTGAGTTGACAGAAAGTCACCCTAAATATCCATCTTCTCTAACTGATGGTGCAGGGACTGTCCTTCTCGGCCAAGCCACAACTAAGTCCACACTTTTTCACCCCTGGAGGTGGAAAACTGAAAAATGTGGAGCTGTCATTCATATGCTCCATTACCCTCATCTCATTCACATGTTACTGGACTCATACCTTCCATTTCTAGGACATGTTTCTTTTTCCTCAGGTTCAAACCCGTTACTTGGCCTCAGTGTCACCATATATATTGATTCTCATTTGCCCCATTTTTGTTTCGTGCTTCTTTTACTGCTCCTTTCACCAGAGGCTAAACTTCTTTTTTCTTATCACGTCTTTCCCATTACCACTGATCACCTTCAGGATCCTTAGGGTGTCATGTCCATGTGGGGCATGGGCAGTCCAAACAAAACATGCCACATACGTAAACTGGTGCATGACTTATTCCTATTTCATGAAGCTGCTAATATCAGTGGTTATTTTTCAGACCATTACTCAGGATATTGCCCTATAATTTTCTTGAACTTATTTTTAATAGTCTGCTTCATTCTTTTTATTTCTCCCGAGTGCTGTGGGTGGCAAAATATGAGCAGCCTTTGTTTAATTCCCTGCTTACTCCTGAAGGCTTGAATTACTTCACTTACCAAATCTCCTTTTTTATCTCCTGCTCTATCTTATGCTAGCCGGTGATCCATACTTACAGCGAATTTGTCGATAGGTTTTTTTTTTACGCTTACAGCTGCCGTGTTTCTTTCAGTGGGGAGTAGTAAAGCCATTCCAAAAAGATGCACATGATGATGCACATGATGATAAGCAAAGACAGTTTTTGGTTTTTTTTTAATTTAGAGCAGTTTATATAATCTATTTGCACTCTTTACCAAGGTCCCGAGGCTCCTAATGCGAGAGACGGAAGCTTGGTCGCATTAGTTTGCTGATAGAATTTAAGGGGGGAAAATGAGATGTCAGAAAGCATCTCACGGCAGCACAGAGCTCTAACCCCCTGCTCGGACACCTTTCAGTAAAAACAGCCCACGGCACTGAGCGCGTCACCTGCGGTGCCCTAGCACGGCCAGGGTTTGCCCCTCGCTCGGGAGGCGCCGCGGCGGCAGCGCCCGCCGGACCACGCGCCCCGCCCGGGGCAGCCGCTCCGCCCGCCGGCCACGACCCGGCTCCAGCCGCGCGGCTCCCGAGCGAGCGCATGCACGGCCACGACGCGGGCGAGCGGCCGGGGCAGAGCCACGGCGGGGAACGGAAACCGAGCAGCCCCCGCCCGGCGCAGTGCCAGGCCCCTCCTCGCCCCCTCCTCCGCCCCGGGGGGAGGCAGCCACGGCGGACAGGGCACATCCCGAGGCCCCCCGGCCACCCGCAGGGATGCACTTACTTGGTCGGGGCCCAGGCATACTGCCGCCAGCCGGGGAAGAAACCGCACCGCAGGGCGGAAGCGGCCGAGGCACGGACAGAACCACCGCAGCGCACGGCGAGACCCGCTCCCACTCCCGCCCTCACGGCTGAGCTGCGCCCGTGCGCTCCACACCCGGGCGGGGCGCGGCGGCGGGGCCGGGCGGCTGCTCCCCGGCACGGAGCGAGGGACGGCGGCTTCGCTCTCCGCTGAGGCGGCAGTGTGCGCCCGCCGGTCGGCACGGCGCACGGTTGGGGTGGCCAAAAAGCGTTACCGCTGGACCTAGGGGCACAAAAGGGTGCTCGGTTCTCTGTTCCCGGCCTCCCTCGTCGCTGCTCCTGATCTTCAGCTACGAAAGAATGTGTAGCAATCAGAGCGCCAGATACTGAGAAAAAGCAGATCTGAGAGCCCTGAACAAAACAGGAAAAGGAAGACTTTTAGTCCAAGCCAAGATGCCAGCTGTAAAAAATACATCACTTTTCAGGTTTCAGTTTTGATGGTTACCTATGTTTGTCTGAGAATCAAAAAAAAAAAAAAAAAAAACACAAAAAACAACAACAACCAAAAACATTTTAAAATGCCAGCTAATCACTGCAAATGTTACAGCAGCAGAGGAAAAAAGAAAACAAGCAGCCGGTAGTTTTTATACACTCCTTTGTCACATCTGTGCCTAAAATAAATCACCCAAATAATGGTTTTGATTCCACATTAGTGCATACAGCAGTTTAGTGAGTTTATAGCTGATGGTTAGGCTTTATGAACACTTAGTATTTCAGTGCTACAAGGAAGGAAGTGCTGAGCACAGATGTTTGCAAACAGTGATAATAGGATAATAAATTACTGTAAAGCAAAGGCAAACTCAATGTCACACACTTACTGCTCTTATTTATGCAGAAAAAATACCTTAATGCATTCAGTAATAAGTTGTCAAGAATGCCTGACTGGTGCTGCAATGGGCAGACATACAACCACTATGCCTGAACACTAAGGGATTGTTCTGTCATTGTTTGAGTCAGCCTGGTGGAGGTATTTCTCTTATCTAATTATTTTAGTTTTCTTTAGTTGACAGCCCCAGCTGAAGTCTGATGATAAAGAAGCATGTTTTGGAGATGGCAGAGGCTGGAGGGTGCTGAAGTAGTTGTGCTCTTTCTTGCAGGGCAAGGCAAAGCCATTCTCCTCACCACAACTCAGGGGAATTGAAAGCTGGGGAACAAGAAGAGGGTTTTAAAGAAGTGAGATGGACAGCTCCAGTAGGAGCACAGAATCTGAGCCCCTTAAGATTAGACCATGAAAATAAAATTATTCTAGATCTATGCCTAATTCCTGCTTCTCTCTTTTTACCACCTGTTCCCGGTGTACGCTTGGTCTAGAGTATCGAAACTAGACAACCTGTTTCTGAGATAGAGCTGAATTTCACAGCACATGCTCATCCTAACTAACATCATGCTGCCTGCAGGCTTTCCACATTCTCCTTGCCAGGAAAATATCACACCTATTTTTAAGACATCAGTACAAATCAAGAACACTTGTTGATCCTCTGCTCATTCAGGCATAATTTTGGACATTCAGTATGGACCTGCTGGGGCAAGCACTGGGACAAGCATGCGTTTCAAGCAGCCTCTCTGATATGAAGCATGCCACTTCTCGCAGTCACCCTCCTGCATATTAGCTATTTTCTGCCAGATGAGAGGAGGAGTGCAAATTCTTCTGGCATTGGCTATATTATGGCACATGCCACCTGGGCACATTCCTCAGTATGTCTCTGGCAGCTGCCAGCTCTCAACAGTGCTCAAATAGCTCTCTGCCCCAGTAGGAATTTACTGATTTTCTTGTTCCTTTCCAGAAGATTGTAAGTGAACCTGATGGAGCAGAAAGTGAAAAGAACATGTTTTCGTGGGCACTGATTTGGAGCACAAAGTTTAACTTCAGCTCAAGACCCTTTTACAAAGATCTTCAAATACTGCCAAACTACAGCAGAGGCTGCAAGTGAGTGAAAAAGCTAACCAAACCTCCTTTGCTATTTAAAAGACAGAATGCTCCTAGAAGACAATTATATTTAGCAATCATGAGAAAAAATACATTAGGTGCAATCAACACAGAAAAGGTCCTCTTCTTTTTATGCCGGGTTCACTACGTTCCTGTTCCTTCTTTAAAATTGTTTCTCTACATCTGAGACAAAATACGAAAATTAAAGCAATTTTCCTGTGTCCCTCATAGACAGGAGATTGATGATGTGTTTAAACACTGATCTAGTGTACAGAAACCCTCCTTACATAACCACAGGGACATTATATATGTGTCTCACCTTCCTACCATAAGTTACTTTGAAGCCCCTCTGGATGGAAACACAAAGACAAATACAATCCCGTGCATTGTGCTGCTCAGACCCTCTCTCCTCACAGAGACAGTTCCCTGCCAAGAACAAAAAGATACGGGGTCACAAGAAACAGAACACAATGAAGGAGGGGGAGGCTCTATAGGCAGTATATTCCCAGTATTGTCTGCTCCTTCAAAAGCTCTTAAGTGTAAGAAAATTAGCTGTAACTCTTTTGACATCGAGTGACCATCAAGTGGTCATCAAGTGGTACTGAGGTGTTGCTGGATTTGAGTTCCAGAGCTCACAATACTACTGTGAAGGAGTAGGAATGTTAGGTGTTTGCTCCTGAAAGCTTCTTTCTCTCCAAACAGGGACTGCCCCTCTGAGAGAGTCACAGGCATCTCATGTGGTTGTTTTTATTTAATGCCTTCCTGTCATTGGCAGAGGTTTTCCTTCTTTGACTGACCTACTCGTGTCAAAGAGCAGAGAAGGAACACATGTGAAGGCTCCTTGCTTAGATCTTTTTAAAACAGGTGGCAAGGCAGAAGTAGTGAGTGAAATATCTACTACGGCATGGGAAAGGCTTTTGTTGCAGTTTTATGATGTAGCTTCTATGGCAGAAAAAAACAGGTGGAGAGGCTGAAAGTGCTATTTCCAAGTGAAAATATGTCCATATTTCATGTCTGCTGTGTCACCTCATTTTACCACATTAAGCGGTTGAACCCACATTTTAATTCAAGCTTATTGATAATGTTGGTAAAGGAGAACACCAGCTGAAACTGAACTACAGAACTACAAGCTGAGAATAACATTGTGCATACTTTTTGTCAGCTGTGCATGCTGTGCTTAACCTGGAGGTATTGACTGAAGAGAGACTTGTTTGTCCGAAACCGGCGTAGTCCATTGCATGGTTTATCCATATGATCACTCTGGTTTCAGAATTTAGTCATCACATTAGGCAACCAGTAATTGGGGACCTATTCTGACAATTTTTGACTGACTGGCAAAGTTAGATGAGGATCCATGTGGGATCAAGAAAAACCTAAGCAAAACAAAGGGGAATTTTCTAGCTCTACAATCAGGTCCATGCCAAGTAGACAGCAGGAAATAATGCACAGTCACTGCTGCCTGTTTTAACTGATGTGGTATTTCTCACGCTCAGGCAAGAGACTGATAGTAGGCATCGCAAAGACACCATTGTCACATCCTTCATTTTTAAAGAAGTTTGTTTTGTGGAAAATGCACAAATTAGTAATTTCCATCTTTTTGCCCTCTCCCTCCTCAAAACATTTCAGACAAACTGGCCTTTTCTAATAGAAATTCCTTTTAACCAAAGTGCCCTAAGTGGCTGTTCTTGTGAATAGAGACCTGAGATATCATGCCATAGTAACAACGAAGTCTCGTCCCAGTCTATTAAAATCTTGAATGGAGCTTGATATCCATCTCAGGCAGCAATGTGCAGGGGCTGGAACAGTAGCATTACCTCCCTATTTAAATAATTTAGCTCTGGAATGGGGGCAACCAGGGAGAGGGGGTTTTTCAGAATTTCTTATCGGCATCTTGTTGACATGAGCAACTAAATAAGGGTCTTGCCACTCCCTTTCCAGGGATAAGATAGTTCACATATGGGTAATTCTTTTCTGTGCATCTTGTAAATATATTGAGAGGAGCCTAAGTTTTCTCTTTAGTTGATGCTGCTATTAAAGAGAATTGGTCCAGAAGGAAAGGTTTGAAAATGTCTCAATTTCTACAGTTAAATTCATTTTTCCTCCTTTTGCCTGAGAAGTTTTAAAGCCAAATACCTGATTATAGTTTTCCAGTTGGAAGTGTAATACAGCATTGGTGGACTCCCTGCCAGTCACAGCTATCAACACAGCTTGAATGTCTCATACTGGGTACTCAGAGCTAAGTCTTAACCCATAGAGTTATTTGGTTTAATATTTAAAAAAAATATGTTGGGCAATTTGCCATCTGCCTCAAGCACTGCTCCAATTTATCTGTTTTTTCGCTATTAATTGGTATATAATACTCTGAGGCAGATGACACATTCATGCAAAGCAGAATGTAACAAAGGAAGGGATAAAATGCAGTCCTCTTGGCACTTTGTTTTCCTACTAAACCCTTATGACAGTTCTCCTTTTGACACATGCCTCATTATTTAGCTTATAAATTCATTATTTCCACTGTAATCTTGCTGGGTTTTGGGACAGATACAGAAAAGGCTTGTGCTCAAGCCAAGCAGTAAATAACTGAAGTAGCAATCTTGAGAACTGATGTCAATATTTCCAGGGCCATTTCAAAGCTCTTTGTGTTGAACCAAAACGTGAGATCTCCATTCTTTTATTAGCTCTCCTGAGAGAGGTAGTATTGTTAATATTCATCTTCCTCTGATACAATTTGGTTTCAGAGACTCCATGGGAACCAGCCAGATTAGAATAATATAATCATAGTAAATTGCTTGTAGCAAAAATTGTATATAAGGCCCCTCTAATACATACATTCAGTCTCTGGACAGCAGCAAAAACATGATAACTGAATTAGACTTTCAACAAGATTTTGACGATTGATGAAGCAAATACAACCTTTAAAACAAAAGGTTCCCTCCCCCTCTCCTTATCATGTCTGAGCTGTCAACAGACATATCTGGTCCACCTCCTTCATGAATTAGTCTCTCTATTTATATATTGCCTTCCTCAGTGTTCCCATTTGCTACAAAGCTAGCCAACCCAATTAATTTTATTCCAGTATTATTAAAATTACTATTACCATTACAAATGTTTCCAAGGGAGATAATATTAATAACAGTCTCTCCCATCAGATCCTGTCAGTTCCTGAGGTGATTAATATTCCTGTCTGCAAGAAGCATTATATTGTTTAGAGAGGGCATATTGCTTGACTCATAGGCTGTTATTCTTCACGGTCTGTGATGAGTGCATTGTGATCTGCTATTATTGCTTTACTGTTTACACAGCTTGAGATACCTCATAAAGCAGTTAGGAATAAGATGAAATTCAGATAGACTCAGATCTAAGAAATGAGACAACCTTACAGGACGATCTTCAGCTGTTTTCTCTTCTTCATTCACCATGTCACATCCCCACTGACTGTTGCTGTCATCCTTTTCCTACCCAGGATGCAGATGGCAGCTGCATTTCTCTGTGTATGGCCAAATCCTTCCTCTCATCTCATGAAGGATAACTTTCGTGGTTAAGAAATCCCCTTCTCACCAAAATCCTTGAACAGTGCTCAGAGAAGTGACAAGAAGGAAGAAATTATTATCAAATGGTAAAAATGAGGCTGTATGATAAACTAGTATGATACTTGAGCAGAAAAAGAGATTATTTGATGGTCCAGAGAGGTCTTAAAAGAGAGGACTGAATTTGATATGAGGGGAAAAGAGAGTTTTGCACCCCAGGGCAAGAAAAGAAGCATTGCAGCTTGCAGAGATAGGTGGAAAGTTCGTTTAGCTTCACGGTATCAAACCCTGGAAAAAAACCTGTATGTTGCTAAGATACTTGTTAATGGGCTCACACTTCATCTAAATGAAATCAAAAACGTTCCACTCCTCAGTCCATGCAGAGGATTTGATCTGCCATGTAGCAGATTTGATCTGCCATTGGTAGCTTCTCCTTTTCATTTCATATTCTATAGATTAATCTGCTGTGTTGAAAGAGCAAAAAGTGCACTGTACTGTGCTAATGAAATTTTAGTAGAGCTTGACGGTTTTGGTGAATAAACTGAAATAAGCTGGTTGTCTCTGTCCCCTGCACATCTTCATCTAGTTGAATGTATTTCCTACTTTATGATATTGAGCACATGGTCTCAAAACTGGGCTCACATTCAAGAGTTGCAAATTACTCTTCACAAATAAGGTGGACTCTGCAAGAGTTATTCTAGATCAAGATTAGAAAAGCAAATTTGGGTCTGCATTTTAAAAATCCCTTTGACTGGGAGTCACAGTTTAGGCTTTGGGTTCAGGTCTTTCTGGAGACCCGATCAAACTGCAAAATGCTAGCCTTTTCACTTTCACTTTTGTTAAGACTAGGGAATTTTTTCCTCTTTTTTTATGACAAAAAGGTATCAGTGTTAGAACAAACAGAATCTCAGCTATAACCCTGATAGTTTTTCTTAGGTTGATAAAGAACTTTCCATCAAAGCAAGATTCCTGCACAGAAAAAATTGTGTGCAGTACATGCAAGTGAGGGAGAGAGAAACTTAAAATATTTCCCACAGCATTTTTCCTGCTTCCTGATCATCTGGCTGTAAAATGCCCATTTAAACCTCCCTCCCAACAGATGGGCAGAAACTGCTGGTCTGCTTATGCAACAAGTAAATCCTGCACTCGGTCCAGGCAAGACGACCATACTATCCAGAGCCTGAATGAAAAAAACATCTCTATCAAAGAAAAGAAAGGAGAGAGTAAAAAATTAAATGAGACAAAAGAGAAAGAAAATAAGAGGAAATTAAGCAAATGCAAAATCAATTATGTATCTCTGAATTTTGTTAAAACCAAACAGAGAGGGAAAGGAGAGATATCATCCCTATGATGAATGTATATCCAATATTTTACAGTAGGAAGTGTTTTAATTGCCTTTATTCTATATTTAGGTGAATAATCACTATCATAGCTTTCACTGGATATTGCATTAACAAAAAATTGTCCCAAATCAGAGCTGGGACGGTCCCTTGATACTGCACACAAACACAGGAGAGAGGATCCTTATCTCAAGAGAGCCTGAGTACAATAAAGGAAACAAGAAGCCAGTGCAGGCAACCTTGTTACTTGAGTGCACAGTGCCCACAGGACACTAGCATGCTGTAGGCAACTGATATTTGGTGGTGTTTGAAGCGTACAGCATTTTCCTATGTTTTTAAAGTGAAAAATTCAAACTTAGAGAGCAGAAGCTTTCCCAAGAACACATATTTTGCTGAAAAAAAATCTTTTCTTTTCCAGCAGAAAGCTTTTTCAGACAGTGGGTTCCATGTGGTGGTTGATGAGGCCATGGAAATGATGCTCTGTAGTCAGCTTTCTGTGGAGTCATACTACCTTCACAGCTTTGCCAGCAAAAGTTTTGATGGAAAGGCTACTTGGTAGAGTCATTTGCTGATGGAAAAGAGTATCCAAAAGAGTAGGGAAATCATGGATCTAGATGAAGCATTTCTAAAATGCTAAAATGTAGAGGACCAGTGATTTGGAAGTTAGCATAATACTACATGAAATAGCAATTTCACTGTTTGGAAGAATTCCCCTTTCCATCTGCACTTTTTCATTACTGCTACACACACAAACACCTGAAGGCAAGAGAGACTTAATTACTTTTGTCTCTAGATTTAACCTAGAGGTAGATACATAGAAAAATGCATGTTGTGAAATCTCTAATAGAAACTGGTAATAGAAAAGCTTAGTTTTAGTGACAATTGAGAGTAGGAACTCCAGCTGAAACTATTAGAAGTCAGAAGAATGCTTGCATCTTATCAAGCTTTTTCTGAAAGGTCTCAGAAGAGCTGGAAAGATATGAAGGCTTTCCTTCATCCTCTGGCTTGGCTAAATGACCTCATTAGGGAAAACAACCCCCATTCTAGCCAGCCATTATCATTTCATCCCCACCCCCCATGCTTATTTCCTTTGAAGTTGAGCAGAATATAAAGATTTCCAGAGACAAATGTGAGCTCACTATCTCCTCTACCTTAGCTAAACAGTGTGAAGGAACAGCCTTCCTCCCATACATAAGGCTAAGCACAAGCCTCAAAGCTGCTCTAAAATGAGCCATGGAGTCAGCCAAGAAATACTTGTAGTAGAGCAGTCAGGAAGGTGCTGAGACACCCAAATGCTGTTGCTCGGAAAATTGCGTTTCAGTCCATCACATCTGGACAGGGCCACCTCACGTGTGGCCGGAGACACTGGCAACATACTTTGGAAGTTCACCTTTCAAAGGCTACACTGCATGCAGCGTGGCAGGATCAAAATAGAAAATACAACTGGAGAGAAGAGCTATAGCAAATGGGAAAGATTAATTACACTCCCTATATGTAGCTCAGCTTTTTAAGGTGTTAAGTTGGAAAGACAGTTTTGAACTAAGCTGTAAAATTTACTATCTCATTTGTGCTTTTTTAAAATTGTATTCCACAAAAACGTGAGTCACATTCATATATAATATGCCCCCCAGAAAATCACTACACAGGAAATTTGGTCCAGGAAAATAATTATTTTCCTCTTCATTGTCAAAGTTTCTTTAGGACAGCATATGCATGTTATTTTCTTTAATTCTTCTAAAAAAATAATCAGTGTGTGCACACTTGTATAAACATATCTATGTGTGTATTTATGCACATAATAATATGTGTATGTGTGTAAAATACAAGTGCATATGAGTGAGGGGAGGTTTAGACTGGAAAAAGTTTTATCAGGAAAAAGTTTTTCGCCCAGAGGGTGGTTGAATACAGGAACAGGCTCCCCAGGGCAGTGCTCACGGCCTCAAGCCTGAGTTCAAGAAGCGTTCAGACAATGCTCTCAGCCCCAGTGCGGGATTGTTGGGGTTTCCTGTGCAGGGCCAGAAGCTGGACTCAATGATCCTGGCGGGTTTCTTCCAGCTCAGGAGATTCTATGATTCTATGCTTCTGCATGTAAATATCTATACACAATAAGCATATTATATGCCTGACAGTTCAGTTGAACCTTATGAAAAGCTCATAGTCTTCAAAACTAGGCTGTCAACTACGAGAGCACAGGAATTGTAAGGTTGCCTGGTGGCCAGGACATACCGATGTGGTAATATACATTATCTATCAGTTACCATGCTCAGTCACTTAAGCTGACTTGACCCATCAGGAGTTTAACTGAGGTTAATTAAACAATACAAAATAATGCAATTATGGGAACACAGTCCTTGGAGATGGCTGGAAGAAAAACACAGGGCCAAATTCTCTTACAGTGTAATCCTGGTGAAGCCAATGGAAATCTCCTGAGAATATCATGTCCTATTAGGACACAAGAGCTCTGTTCTTGCTCGGTGGCAGTTGTTCATCCCTCTGGAGGGCACCAGTTTATACTCCTAATCTTTCCAGGAGGTTTAGGGAAGGATTTCTGTGAAACTCAGGGCAGATGATACCCAATTTGTCTGTTAAACCTCAATCCATAGTCCTCATGGGCAGGTACCATAGTTTCATTACTGTGGTAGCAAACCTTGCAGGAGTACACAGCACTTGCTACAGACAGAACAGTTCTGTCTCTGTCCCTGGATTATCCTGCAAAGGACAACTTTAGCAGCCAGGCTGTTAAAAAGAAAAAGCTGTGTAATTCTTTCCAGGAAGTCTTTTTGTCATTCTGCCTTCTAGGCACAGGGTCCACTCTTGGATCTACTACACTGTGTCCTTTTACAGTTGTTCTGCTCAGAGGGTACTTAAAACTGAGCCAATGACAACAGAAGTAAAACAAACAAAAAAACAGAGAACAACCTAACAGGGCGGAGAGGAGGATGAGGGGAAGTGAGGGGCAGTTACGAAGTGAGGGACGGGATACTCAAGAGTATATATCTGTTTCTTGCAGTCTGTTTCACTTTTGTTTAAGATGTCAGCTCTTTGGGCAGGAAAAATGTATTTCTCCATGTTGTGCTTAACAAGTAATAACAGCAAATTGCCAAGGAGGTCATCAGGACACACTGTATCTTTATACACATTCATACTTTTTTCTCCCAGAGATCCTAGTTGTAGGCTTAAAAATGACATAAGTAAATTATTTTCTTGCTAATTAAATCCACATAGGGACCTGTGCTATACAGATTACATTTCAATTGGTTATTTTATCACTTTTTGCACTATATCTGAAAAACAGGCTTCATGCTAGATTAGTACAGATTAAGCAGATTGGTGTCCAGGTATGTGTGGGCAGTGTATGTGATAGAAGGATGTGGATGGATAAATTTGCACATATTTTTCCCTTGAATTGGATTCTTTGCAACTCACTTTCCTAAATTCTCCTTGCTGTCCATCAAAGAAAATTATTAATTTATTAATCTATATCTGGCCTACAAGGAAACTAGAGGTTGCTGAAAACAATTCAGGCGTTTACCCCAGCTATAAATAAAAGATGGAATACACAACTTGTCAAGAAAGTCAGCTGGGCAAGGGAGTTTTACAGGTAGATCACGTAAATCAGGTGACTTGCAAGTAGGAGAAAACCATGCAGTGAAAACGTATTCAGAGATTAGAGACAGAAATAGGAGTGCTGAATCAATGATGTGAAGCAGTAGATAGTGAATGAATCTGAAGAAAAAAGGAGGTAAGCAACATTACCAGCTTGGTTTCATGCAGGTCACAATGGGAGAACATGACCATTACTAAATCTGAAAATGAAGAGGGGTACAGTAACCAACAGAGAAGGTACTAGGGTCTGGGTAACTTTTCTGTCTGGGGAAAAAAGAAAAAAAAAAAGAAAAAAAAAAAAAGAAAAAAAGAAGACAGTTAAAAAAAAAATCCTGGACATGAAAATTACTCTGCAAAACCAAGTCACAATTCCCTTGTAGCGTTCATAAATAGTCTAAATCTTGTTTACAGTTGTAATTTCTATTTGATGGAGTTATTGTCAAAGAGATTAGCAAATCCTTTCAGTTCAGAGACATTTAAATTTAGCAGCAGGAAAAAGAAGTTTGTTGAGTGTGGGATCCACCCCTGCTGCTCCAAAACAATCAGAAACAGGAAAAAGTAATCAAAAGGGAGTTTTAATGAGTTATAGAGCTATTGTTTACTGGGGAGGGCTGAAAGCCTGAAGTCGGAGCCTGGAGGACCTCTGTGACCCTGCACTGCCTCTCAGTGGCAAAATATTTGCTTGAAATTACGTCAAAACAACACAATGTATGTGTCTGAAGGCCAAAGGGGTGGGGGGAGCGCTGAGAAAAATAGTGGAAATTCCCTGAGTCTCTGAACGTACTGAAGGCTTTCCCTGAAAAACAAGGCAGTAAACAGCAGCTGTATTCCGACATTCAAGCTAACACAGGCAGTGTCTCTGTGGCCAGCAGGCCCAGGGTAAAGCAATACTGCCATGGTCTCATGAGCCTGCCAAATTCAAAGCTTCACAGGGGGACCTGGAAGCTCTTGTGGAGAGGGGCTGAAAACGGGAAGCTAATTTTTCCAAGGAAATAATTATACAGAAGTGCTGGGGTTTTGAGGGAGGAGACTTCTGTTGCTTTCCCAGAACTCTCCCCGAGGTAAAAAACCACGACATTAAGTTTCTGCACAAAGGCAAGAGTTATGTTACTGTAGTGCTCACCAGCAGTTATGTATTCAGCAGTATGTGTCTGAGAGTGGCCTGCTGCACCTACCTGGTCAGGGAAAAATAGTGTTCCTCTCTGCCTGTCCCTGTTGACTTCTCGGTCCAAAAAAAAAAAAAAAATCTCTGCCAAAATGTTTGTGTCTTGCATTTAATGCAAGTCATGCACCAGGGAACTGGTATAGACCCCTCCAGCCCTCCCAAAAGCATCCAGGTAAGGGGAAGACAACAGAAATTAAAATAAACAAAAGGATGCAATGTTTCCCATGGAAAATGGATGCATTAAAATGAACAGCAGACCTTCCCCGTAAGAAATAGCAATGAGCTCTGTGAACTGCTCTGACAGCAGTCAGTGATAGCGGGGGTGCAACTTGTGGACTTGAGTTATGTAAAATAACACATGACCCGCTCAGCTACGTACTGCATAATCCAAAGAATTTGTCTACCTGTCCATCACAGTAACACTCCCAACAGAACAAACTGAGTAGGGTACAGGCCAGATCCTTGGCAAAAGTACAACATGTGTGATGGTCACGAGCTAGCTGGCCTGTCCGGGCGTCCCTCTCCTGTATTTTACAAACTGCCTTAATTCCACTCAGTGGTACCATGCACAGTTAGTTATGCGGCATCCCAAGAGATTCCCCTGGCAGCTGGAAGAAACACATTTTGCAATGTGGAGCTAGACAGGAAGCGACTCACAGCAGCTTCCAGGTTAACCGTCCCCATGAAAATTTTGGTTCTTCCAACACCCAATTAAAAGAAGGCTTTCCATTTGTATAGCACTGGCCAGCACGATGTCACTAACAACGCTTAAATTTTGTCATTATTGGCACAAACAATCACCTGAAGAAGACAGATGGCAGTTACTTCCCCTGCAGGTAACAGGGAATGATATTTAACACAGTACTCAATGTTTAATACAGATTAAAAGTGCTGTTGACAAACTGTCAAGCCAAACAAAGTATTTTTATTTCACCAACACCTACTATGCTATCAACAGGTTTGTTAAGCCCCCAGATTTTATTTCACTTTCACCTTTGTTATAATTCAAAATAGCCATGTTTTATCTGCACAAGATCCCTTGTGGTCATATGGCTTTCCAGGGAAATGTAAAACAATAGCTTTGTCTAGAGTAATATAATTTTCTATTCACTCATATCACTCCACCAAGAAGCCAAAATATTTTAATTAGATATAATGTGTAAATTCAAGTAAGAATTTAAAAGCAGAAAACACCCATAAAGAGACTTTCAAAGTGGCCTCTAAAATGCAGATTCCTCATTTTTTTGCAAGGCCAATTAAAGATTTTTAGCCCATTAATGTTCACAGCACCTACAGCTGCCACTACAGCTGTAAGATAGCATTTCTGCAACTCAGGATGGAACAAAATTGAAGCATTTAGGCCTACTAACTGCATCTGAAAATTTCATACACAATCAATAATATATGCTTGTACATTTACATACTGGTTTTCTAGAATGTGCAGTCATGAGCAGTACTTAAGACCCAATGAGGTCTTACATTCCTATAATTAGCATCTCTAATTACAGTTCCATTTGGTACATATGTATATGTTCCATTTGGTGTATATATATATATGTTATACAGGTGTTTAATAAGGCCCAAGGTGTTTGTTACAAGATACTCTGTTACAATTATAATCTACAATAACTGCAATATAATCGAGCTAATGCTACACAGTTTTTCAGCTTTTACCAGGCTGAAAACTTTAGGCCCATTTTTGAATTATGAATCAGATTATGGATTTGCACAGACCTACCAATACGTGTAAGAACATTGTGTTTTCATACATACACACATGCCTAGTTACAATCATTCTGAATACTTTTTGTCACTTATTCTTCAAACCCACAAGCCCTCACAAGCACTCGTTCAGCTGTCAATCTGAAAAATGCCAGCAGGTCTCAAAATGTTGCTTACAAATGAAATGCAAGACATCAGTTTGACTTTTGGAGCAGGAGGGTGGGGGGCAGGAATATAGATATATATACTTTTTTTTTTAAGTCAGCAGCAGAATAAAATTTACTTTCCTGATGAAGAAAAACATGTTTTGCCATGTCTTATATCTGTAAACAAAACTGGATGTGGGAAAAAAAGACATATAGTAATAGGCACAACTACCCCCACCTTCCTCACTGCTCACTCTCTCCTGCAATTGTGTAAAGCAAGGAAGTAAAAAGCTGTTAGAGACAGAAAAACATGTTTTTCTTTGAAAGTCCATCTGCAGAAATATTTATCAGCTGTTGGCAAAACACATACAAAATAATAGCCAGGAGCAAATAGGTCCTTTTTTCACTGAAAAATGGAGGACATTTCAAGTCCCTGCTGTTGGAAAATGAAAAACATGTTTTTCATTTGCTGGTTTTGTGGGTTTTTTTACTGCTCCCCAAAAGCTGATGAGGTCTTTTGCCACTCAGATCTGCAGTATTATCCAGGGTATTTTTGCCCCTTGGTCAGTCAAAGTCTTCCTTTTTGATGAATGGATGTCACCAACCATAGAGAAGATAATTTTAAAACCCACTCCTTTATCCAGGTGCTGTAAATAATGGCTAGATAATCAGCCAAGGATGAGTACATAGGCAGAGACAGGCTGTGTGCACACCACTGATTGTAGCTGGAGCAATAGGGGCTCTGGCACACTGCCTTCAGAAAGGTCCCTGTTTTGGAGGGTGAAGGATCCGCAGTGGGAGAGGTCTCTGTAGAATACATCAGATCCACAGTTCAGCCAAAGCCAACCTTTTCCTCGTTTAATGTAAGCAGCCTGGCAGGTCTCAGGGTCCAGGATGGTCTTGTGAACTAGGAGCAAAATCCCTGTCACCGTTCACACTGACCTCTAGAAGCAGACCTCTTTCTTCCCAGCCTCTCTGGCTCCCCTCTTTTCAGCTTAGAGCAGAGAAAGTTGCTCCCAAAGGAAACACACTTGTTTTCAGAGTCCTTCCATACCAGTGCTCAACAGAACCTGCAAAAATGGATTTAAACTCTTTTCCCACTAAGAGGTGCCCAAGGAAGAAAAAAAAATGCTAGAACAAATTATTTTTCTTAATTTTCCCACATCATTTTCTCAGTGCCCACTATGCTGGGGCACCACATACGCTGAAACCACAGAACTTCACAAGACTTTGAAGAATCCTTCATTAGGACAAGAAGGACACTTAGAAAATATGTAGAGCTGCAAAATGTCCCAGAACTAGCATGACTTGAATTGTAATGTCTTTAGTGAAGAGATACGCAGAGCAGAACAAGACATTTAAAGAGGCTTCTGTGTTTCTGTTTTAATGATAGGAAATAATCAGCTATAATCACCCCAGTACAAAATGGTTTTATCACTATTTTCTTAACTAAGGAATACAAAAATCATGGAAAGTGTGTGGTTCTGGCACAGCTAAGCAAAAATAAAGGTGTCCTAGAGTGATGGAAACTCAGGTTAAATGTTGTCTAGCTTCCTGGAAAAAAAAAAAAAATTCCAATATCCTGATTTTAGGAAAGCAAAAGTACTTTTATCCACATTGAGAGTATGTAAGCTAGTGCCTTCATGGCTCTGAGTGAACAATCTGAAAAATGGTGCAGGCCAAGAACCTTTGGAAGTCTCCTGGTTACATGCACTGAGAAAGGATAGAGACAATAATGACATTATCTTCCTTATTAGAATCAATTACATTAATGAATATATGAGAAAAGGGAGTGGGGAGAGGCAAACTGCTTCAAGAGGCATATGAATAATGAGGTACTATTGTGTCATTTCTGTCCTCATGAATCAAAACACTTAAGAAAATTAAATTGCTTTTAATAATGTCACCTGATTAAATTTTGTCCCTTTTTCTCTGCTTGGATCAGAAGTGGACTCTAAGGAACTCTGACCCAGCTTTAAAGGTTCATAAATGCTACCACCCATGTACAATTGTTGTGCGTCTTGTCACTTCAGACCTCCACATTAAAATTCCTTCAGCTGAACTTTGTTACTCGCCTCTTGATACTCTTCATTGAGGATCCAAGTCTGGGATTGGCATGTAGACAAGAGAGAAGGAATCAGTACAGGAGAAATTGCAGTATCAGTCCACTCTTTATCAGATGCTAAGAAATTCAGAAAGTTTTTTTATTTAGCAGCCCAGCTACAGGCAAGATCTTTAAATCAGACTTCACACTATGTTCTGCTTGAAAGGCAACCATGACACAGATTTATGAGAAGTTGAGTTTCATTAATTCCAAGGCTCAATGCTTCTGAAAGAAAGCACTGCCACAAAATGGGCAGAAGATATGCTTGCTCTGCTTTGACAGAATGGTTGTACAAACACTTTCTTGTTTTGTGCACACATTCTTCTCCCAGGGATGTCTAAAAATGTTCAAAATACATAACCGGGGACTAATTCATTCAGGAACAATACTTATTTGGCAGTTCTGCCTAGAGGACATCAAAGAAGCGCTCCAAAGTAGGCTGCTCAGATACCTTCCACAGAGAAATTTCAGTGAAATCAAACCTAATGTCAAAATTAGGGATGAAAGGGGTCTTTACACCCTTAAACAGCTGTAATTACTTAGAAATGCTTGCTGGAGGCAAAGCCATGCCAGGCAGAAGAGTGAGATTTCAGTTTTGATGCTCCACATGAGGAGCATTCCTGAGTGCATTGGTTCCATAAGACTTTCATGCATCCTGTGTTGCTTATGCACCAAATTACAATCAGTATTAGTGGAGCTTCTCACCATCCATACCAGTGCCCAAGAGCAAGCTCAAAAAGTTAATTGCCTGGCTCAGTGAGAAATTAGTCAGAATTGCAGGAATGCCTCACATCCTTCTTCACGTGTACTTCCACTTGAAGGACATTGACTTGCACTGCAGTCAGGACATGGAATAACACCCTGGAACCACTTGGCCTCCTCTAGACACAGAAGAATAGAAAAAAAATGGTCTTGGTTGCCTATGAGAGAGACTGAAGAAACAAGACGGGAGATGCTCAAGATAGGAAATTTTGGGCATTTCACAACTTTTTCATCCCAAATAAGGATCCCAGCGTAACTGGTCCTAGGGGATAGATACATCACAAGCAGTTTATCCCACAATACAGGCCACTGTGAAAAATGTTTCCATATTCTGATCACACCACTTTTGTATTACCTCTCCTCATGCAGCATAACATCACCTTTTAAGAGCTAGGTTTAAATTTCTTCCTCCAAAGAACAATCGATAGAAGCACTCATGAACAGGGACCATAGCAGCAAGCTTGTGTCTCATTACATTCTTCTCACAGTTATGACTAGGCTAAAACAAGGAAAGTTACATACAGCTTGTATTTAGCTTAAAACATAGCGGTTTCTCCCCTAATTTGGTGAGAGGACTGAAGGTGAGCTTGTCTGCCTTATGACCCAGATAAGTCAACCTATCAAGATAAATTGCTTCTCTTGGCAAACATTGCTTCTCCCTTTGAAAATCACTTGCAGTGAAAGGACAGGCTTCTGTGTGTCTGAAAGTCACAGGAAACAATGAGAAACCCTTCTGCTGCCTCCACTACTGGCAATTCAGGTGGCCTAGGTTACAGCAGGCGTAAGCCACAAGTACGTAACAGCTTCCCCTGTTATCTGCTGATTACTGTAGGTACAGTCATAGGCAAAATAATTAGTCTCAATTTTGAAGGCAGCCATTCTAGGATCAACAGCATAGCTTGCTGGCAAGAAATCAGACAGTCTGAGGGGATTCTCCACTGTAGCACTCTACTGTCAGGAAGTATTTGGTGAGAAAGTAGCTGAATGAAAAGGAAAAGGTGACTTCTGAATGTTGCTGTATCCTACTGCTCTATTTCCTTAAGCCTAACACCAGGGAAATTACTCAGACATCCAAATCGCTCAGCTTTATGGGTGGAGCTGACAGGGGCTTTGCATTTGCTGTGAAAAGATGATCATGTAGGTAGAATTTATGTCCAAACTCAAAAATAAGAACAAAGATTTCTCACTGTTTACCATTTCACCTACTGCATTTGTTTTTATGCTCTGAGGTGCACTTTAACCCCCTACCAGATACAGCTGACCTGCAGGCTCTTTTAGAAGTACCCACCAAATCAAAACTTTAGGGTAAAATTTTTGACACTCTCTATGAATGCAGAATTACAGAAGTTTATACTAATTTCAGCTATGCTTCACTGGCTCTGCTAGTAATGGGCCTTCACTGATGCAAATTGCAAATTATAAGCATGCATGTAGTTTTCTCCAGGACTACAGTGGACTGCATTCAAACTGAAAGTGATTTGCTGAAAGCTCCGCTTCCAGCTGCTAAAGGAGGCTTGATCGTAAGTGGGAAACTTCCAAGAGGTACTCAATGAGCAAAGTATGAGATATCAATACTTTTTAGTCAAACTATACTTGTACTGTCATTAAAAAAAAAAAAAAAAGAGAGTGGCAATGTTGCCACGTTCAGTCACCTCTCCAATGCAAAGTCAGAGGGGCAATATTACAAATTTATGTTCCAGAGATTGGTGGCACAAGATCAATATTTAATCATGAAGATGAAAAGCATTTACAAATGCTTCCAATGGACAGGATTATAATCTGTTAATTAACATCCAGACTGTTCAATGAGGCAGCAGTGTGGACACATAGAGGTGGGAGCAGCGGTGCACAAAGAGGCACTTTCCAAGCTTTCAGTGTAGGTTATGGCTTGAATGATGAACTTCCACTATATCTGTTTTGGCACCCCACTAGTTAATACGAGTCTTTGTCTACGGGTTGCTTCAGAGACGGTTCCTGTATCTCAGGAAGCAGGGAGAAGAGAAGTTTCCTGTTTTGAAGAAGGTTTAAGAACTATTTTCCTCCAATCAGGCAGCAGATGCCTGGGCAGGAAATGGAGAATGCAGCTGCCAGCCCCACTCTGGGTCAGTGGCTGTGCTAATCAATGCAGCCAAGGTTTACCACAGCCAAAAAGGCCCCAGTGATAAGTAGGTTGCACAGTTAAAGTGAGGATTTGTGGTGGAAGGTGCCTGGACTGAGACTTTCACTGGCATGAGACCAAAACAAATCCAAATACTGAAAGGAAATGGGCGTTTGTCTTCCTCCCTATATGTAGCTCTCATACAACTGATTGCACCCAGTACATAGCTGTGATAAAATGAGGTATGTAATTAATTGCTGTAGTTCCAAACAATGCTCAGAGGTAGCAGTAACCATCATTGCTGTAACCTTTTCTCTTGCTGATGACGCACTGTCATTGCATGTGTTGGGAGGTATCAAATGCATGGTCCCGTCAAACTCGGGAAACCAGCCAAATTTTCTCCAGCTGGGTGGAGCTTTTTTCCCCCCCTTTTCAAATGAAATTCAGCAAGAGTGTTTACTGACTTCAAGAACTGAAATTCAGCTCTGTCCCCAGTGCTGATGAGTTTGTTTAAGCCAAGTCTCAGCCTTTTTGACTTGGTGACCAATTTTTATTTCACTGACATCAATTTTACACCTGCATAACATTTGATCCTCAATGATATTGCTCCTGACTTGCACTTGGTCATTTTGAGTGGTCTGAAGCACCTGTCTGCCATTCTTCAGCTCCCAGCTCACCATTTGATTCTCTGTGATGCTATTTCCTCTCGTGCTTTATGTAACAGACAGCATCTGCGAGGGTGTGAAAGTTTGGGGAAAAACAAGTAACTGCAGTAGGCCAATCCATAAAAGTGTACTTTCAGCTACTTCTCTGTTTGTTGCCAGTAGAGCTGTATTGACATTTTCCAAATACAGGCACCAAGTGCTTCAGAGTGCAGAATTGTCACATGCCATTGAGGAAAGATAGACACGTTTCTGGACACATCCTTGCCCAAGCTAAGTTACATTAAATGAAGCCATACCTGGGTAAGGCATCAGCAAAAAGTGAGTCAGGACATGAGAATTAGGTATCTGGGCAATTGAGTAGCAAAGAAAATCTCCATGGCAATGTGAGCGAGCAATAAGTAGATCCAAATGTGGGGTTTCTCAGATTTTGCACAATTGACTACAAATATTCTTTTCTTGCAATTATACTAAGTGGTAAAAAGCTCATAAACTTGATGCATCAGAGGATCCTTGATGGCACCATAAGCCTGAATGGAAACACATAAATGTCCATCCTGAGAGGACTGGTGCTCTTGCTAGGGGCCCTTTACTGAAAATGGTGAGTGAAACAATCAGATGTTCATTTGATCAAGTGAGAGTCAAAGATGTATTTGGAGTATTTCACAATTGTATTCCTTTGTAAGGAATAAAAACACAGACTAGTCTCCCAGGAACTGACGCCACTATCCTTTAGCCTCCCTCTCCTACGGCATGCTGGGGTCTGTACACATCAACCATCCAAAATCTAGTATCTCCTGTAGTCTGAAATTAACTCTCTAAACTAGATAACGGAGCATATTTGCAGTGTTAGTCACTAATAACTGGCAATTGTAATCCCTTCTCTTTTATTGCAAAAGAGTGCTGTGAAGTATGCTGCAAAGTAATAAACTGCTTGTATGGAACAGAATATTCATCATGTAGCTATAACCTTCCCATTCTTCTTTTCTTCTCCACTCCCTTTGTGTTTGTCTTCACTTGACTTCTCTTGCCTTTAATGAAGATGTAAAATTAGGGGCCAAGGCTATGACATATATTCAACACATTCTTTGCAGTCAGTTTTGATGTAAAGAAGACACAAATGTATAGTGAAGGCAGCAAGCAAACTGTTTGTCACAAAAGGTACATTGGTGCTCAAAAATAGGAAAAAATTGCCATTATGTGCCAGGCAGTATTGTATGGAATTGTGCCGAGATGAGCAGATGATGCTGTCAAATTTTGACATGAACAAGCTTCGCTTTCAGACACTTCTAGTATAGCCAGGCAATGGGCTTCTGCAGAATGAAGGATTTCATCTCAGTCTCCAATGGACATGACAACATTTGTTCTAATTTCTGTCTTTTAAAGAAGCATTCACCATTAATCTTTGAGACCTCATCTGAGGGATGGTCCTTCAACTTCTTTCTGTACCAACAACTCTCAAGAGAGTGTTAACTTCACACTGGAGGAACTTGGAGTGCTACAGCACTACAAATTTAAGACACATCCTGCCAGTGCAACTCCAATTCTAATACAGCACATCTCTGGCAATGGCTCTTGTGGCTCCCTGGACAACTGGTCAGTACTGTCACATACAGCGCTCCTTACTATTCTGCCTCTGAGCCTGCCTTGGTGTCAGTCAGCCTTTTGAGCAGAGAGGAAAAAGAAACCAAGTCGGAGAGATGACATTCGAGTCACTGAAGGATATAAACTTTCATAGACACAGGAATTTGTTACCAGGTAGCAACGACATCTGGCTCCAGCGCTATTACATCACAGCAAAGATAAATAACTGAAAAGTGTTTACCTACCAGTATTTACTGTATTTGCCTATTACTATACTCAGCTCATCACAGCTGCCCGTATTTTACATTTAAATTTATCTGGCATACCAAGAAATGCTTGTGGTTATTAAAACATCTTCACTTTTTTCATCCTGCTTTAGTAAATTATTTCACTTTTTGCGACATGCAGCACTGCAATAATTGAAATGCTTTTGTAGAATAATGTTAAAGTAGACCTGATCAGCATTAATCCATGCCAATATAACAATTTTCCCCTACACATTTAGCCTTTCAGATGTCCCAAGTACCCTTACAAAGAGAAACACAAGGGATTAGCTACCCTATCTATCCTGTGCTATAGATCTACACTCTTGGGTTTGCCAGGTCACCAAGAGAGATGTGCTGTTGAACCACTTCACCCTGTCTTGAGGTTTCTTGGGTGGCATACTACCAGCTAGAATGTACCAGGTAATATCAAAATAATACGAAAATAGGTGATTCTTCAGGCAACTAAGACCAGATGCATATAAAGATTTATAAAGCAATGTTGGTTTCTGAAATTCTGCCTACTAGGAACAAAGACGTTTAGCCCAATGTCATTTTGAAGCCAAACACACCCTCCCCCCATCCCCCACCCACTGTATTTTTAGTCCAAATTTCTTTTAGTAAGGCCACTGACACCAAAATAGTGAAAAAGAAACTCCAAACCCCGAAAGCCAAATCTACAAACCCTAAAGAAGAAGAGATAGGAGGGTGAAAGTTCATGAAAAATGCCCTGGAAGACTGCTTATAAAGGAACAGACCTCATCTTGGCAAACACCTCTATGGAATAACATAAAGAGGCTTAAGAATAACAATTAGGATGCATAGGTAGTGTATGATGATAGACGGAGTCTGTAGAGCTCTATTAAAATGGCAAAAAGAGTGCTAGCTTACATGACAATGATAAAAAAATAAGACCCCAGCATGCTAGATAGCTCTAACAAAGCACTTAAGTATATGGAGTAACCCTACTTACAACAGATTACACACTTGCTTAGATTTAAACATGTACTTAAAACATCTGCTGGATGGGGACCTATAAACCTAGGGCGTTCATCTGAGTTTAAAATTTCAAAAATTTGTCAAATGGGTAGTTGGGTTATGTTAATCGATATTATGTTATGTAATCCTTTGTTACAAGACGTCTCATTATTAAAAATTAGTCAAAAATATTTTTTAAATATATGCCTCATTTATTGCAATAGATGACTTAAGAAATTAGATGTGTTGATTTCACCTTTTGTCAATTAAGTCATGGGTTCTCCCTGGGGAAAATGATTTTTCTGATCTGAACTCTGCTTCCTTCAAGGAATGTGTTATGTGGTGTGGACTCCACCCTTTAAAACCTTAATTGCAGGATATGCTTGCAAAAGCAGAGATTCCTCTTCTGGCTGCAAAAATTTGATTTGACCCTTAAGCATCTCCTGAACATGTTCACATCCCTTCACCTTCCCGTTCTTCCACTTGTAATACAGATAATTTCCCATTATTTTTCAAGGGGATTACAGAGTAAACGGATAAATTTCAAGCAGTTATTTTACGGTTCTTATTTGCATTTAGCTATAAAGTTCTCACAGCTCTTCATCATTTCAGTACAGGAAATTATACCCTGGATTGTCTTTTAGGCTAATAATAAAAAGAATATAAGGCTTTTGCTTACTAAATATACTTTAGTTGCACAGATTTTCGGGGGTTTTCCCTGTTAAACCTGAATTGTAGTCTAATTGCCCATGCAGCAGTTCTTGGGAGTCCAAAAATTCGTCTGAACTGCTCAAGAACACAGTCATTGGTGAAGAGTATAATACCTCCTAGTAGTGCATTGGTTACCTTTTTACCCACCGCAAACCAGTTCAAAGTCCAAACCAATAAGATCTGATGAAAGAAAGGAGTCAGCAACTCCTGGAGGTACCCTGGCACCCTGCCCTTCACATTAGGAAGCAGATTTGAGCACAGGCAGTCAGAAACTTGTGAGAAGCACTCAGCCTTTGCAGAGCTAGGTCACAAAATTAATCACGGGCAATGCCTGCCCCTTAGCCAGGCTTTGAGCTAATGGCATGATGTTAGGAGCAGGAGCTGTCTCCTTGATCCTAAATATAGGGTTCCGCTGGAGTGTTCAGCTACTTCCACAGAAAACGTGAAACTTTTCACAAATCGATTGTTTGGATCAAAACCTATGAAATGTCATGGTTCACTGTCCTACAGCAGACCAAAAAAGATTTTGTGTGAAGGGCACCATAGAAATAGTACATTAATTACAAGACCATCTAGTCTATTTGCAAAATCTCTTTTACAATGGCTTTGTTTTGATAGTAGCATATTTAACCATTCTTTCATTATGTATCTAGGTATGAGAAGACTTTGCAATCTAGACTATGTTTTTCAGTTTATTAGGAAATATCCCCAAATTCTGCAGCCCACATTCTCAGTTCTTCTATGAAAACACGTTTCTTGCCTTCCTGCTGCCCCTTTCCCTACTTTTTTTGCAGCTGTCTAACCAAAAAGTTATTCCCCTGGAAAACACATTTAAGGAATATTTTTCCAAATCACTTGTACTGTGCTTGCTTTTTTAAAATTGTGCATTCTTTTTCCATTGTGCGCCATAATCTTTTTCCCACCTTCTGTAAGATCCTAAATCTGTATTCTTGAAGCTATTTCACATGATGCTTTCTATTGACATGTTATTTATGTTACTTGACACAGACATCAAGGCTGCAGGTGGCAAAAATAAAATCAGGGACCAATACATGAAGATGGGAGACGGCTGCATGACTGCTGGTCATAGGTGGACCAGGGAAACCCATTACATTCCCTGCACCAGGGCACAGACCAGACACATTATGCTATGAGGGAATATATATGCCTTTATGTCAGTCAGAGTAGTAATGAAAGAGCTGTTACTGTGAATTTATCCATCTCCAAAACCATACAGGATTGCAAATGCATGCTTAGAGCTGTAGTGATACAACCAGAGCCCTCTAGAGAACCAGAACCCAGCATTCCTGGATACCAGCCTCACTGGGAGACACTCAAGTCCACAGAAAGAAGGGTTTAATTCCCATTTCCCTCACTGCTGGCTTTCTCTCTTGGGAGGTCAGTGCACTACAGTGCAAGGCACCCTGCACCCCATCAGTTACAATGATACAGCATTGAAAGGTCAAGAAAAAGAGCTTTGCCTATACTACAGAGCACCTGCCAGCAGGATGATGTTAGTTATTAGGCCCTTTGCAAAAACAGAACGGCATTTAAAATGAAGTTGCTCTGGATGGTGTTAGCAATTGTTGTGATTCCTAGGGGATCCAAAATGTCAACGCAAGACATGACAGCTTCACACCCCTGCTTGGACACTGGGCAGGTACAATGTGCTACTTCTCCCCATACCCAGCCTTCTGGCCTGCAGGACTCTGGGGTTGCTGCAAACAGCCGCCCTGCTCTGGGAAGGAAGGGTCCCTCCCCGACTAAGGGAAGTGAATCTTGAGGTCAGCTCAGCCCTCCTGAGATTTCTTTGCCAGGGGAGGGAAATTTGCCAAGTTGTGCTTACTTGCGTGAGCAATACCAGCCCCACTGGGAAACGTAGAAGGGCTATATTATGCCTCCATTGAGAGGAAGGGGGCGATCCAATTTTGTTTGGGTGTTAGTGCTGCTACCAGCCCGAAAACTAGGTGCCTGCACTAATCTCGTTGAGCCAGATGCTGGCTTATGGGAGAGGGCTGCAGACAGCAACCTGCAGCTTGGCTGAAACTGCTCTGAGCAAGCGTGGTTTGTATGCGAGGGACCGTGCCTGGCTCCTCTGCACTCTGATCCCGCTTCCAGCAGCAGGTGCTGTCGGCTCTGCAGGGATGCTCCCGGTTAGGGAAAAACGCCCGGGGCGGGGCGGGGGCCTCCCCGAGCTTCGTTCCCTACGAGGTTCTAGGCTGGGGCGGTCGTGTCCCTCGGGGGAATGGAGCGGGTGTGTGTGTGTGAATGAATAGATTGAGGAGGATGGATGGAAGGGGGGAAATTATGGAGAGAAGGGAAGAATGGGCAGGGGGAAAAGGATGAAGAGAGGGAAAAGGATGGGGGGCGGGGGAGGGTCGAGGCGATATGGAGGGAGAGGAGAAGGCGGGAGAGGGGATGAAGAAGCGCATGAAGGAGACCAAGTAGGGCACAAAAGGGGGTCCAAGGGCGGTGGAAAGGGAGTGGGGACACGAAGGGGGGGCACGCGAAAAGGAGGCCAAAGGACCCCGCCGCGCCTTTAAATATTCGCGCGCCCGGGCATCCGTGCCGCATCCATGCCCTGCACTCCCCACGGGGACCCCCGGGCTCGCCCCGCGGCGGGCGCTGCCCGCACGGAGTCGGTCCTGCCCCGCCCGGTCCGGCCCCGCGCGCCGCCGGCCGTGCGGGGCCCCGGCGCCGCC
>NW_024580670.1:53602-117899 GCF_017639235.1 Corvus kubaryi
CCCGCTGCGCTCCCGTGCCCCCTCAGGGGCTGTAGGGCCGGGCGCGGCCTCGAGGGGCGAGGGCGGCGGGGCCCCCGGGACCATGCGCTGAGCGCCCGGAGCAGCCGGCGAGCGAAGTTGGGGTGGAAGATGAACAACGCCGGTAAGTGCGCGGGCCCGCCGGGAAGGGTCTCTGCTTCTAGACATCTTTTCCCCGGGGCCGGCGAACGCCGGGCGGGCTTCCTTCCTCCGGCACCCTCCTTCCCTCGGGCCGGCACATCCCATCGCCAAGGATGGCACCCCCGGGCACAGCTCCTCCGGGGCTTGCATCCCCCTTCTCCCCGACATCCTTCGGGGCCGGCGGGTTCGGGGCCGTGCCGCTGGGGCTGGCACCTCTCCTTCGGGCACTCTCCGTCCAGGGCCGGCCCTCCTTTCCCCTGCGATCCAGCAGGTGCTCAATGGCTCCCCGAGGCTGTGAGTGCCCCATTGCTTGCCCAGCCCGTAAGGGATCAAGGGCGGGCGAGGTGAGGTGTTCCGGGGACAACCAGACTGGCAGACCGGCAAGGCTGCGCCTGCTAAGGAATGCGGCTGTGCGCCCACTACTCCCTCGGATACACTCAACCCTTCACGAAGTTCCTAGGGAATTTGCTGTCACTTTCTTTCCAAAAGTATATTTTTGGGGGGAGGTAATGTTTTTTGCAGAATTTGCTCTCTAAGGCAAACCCAAGCCTTTCCTCCTCCTTTCTGTTAACTTCTCAGAATTTTTCCTTGGAAACTGGGAAGGTGAAAGACATAGCATAAGGGAACAAGTCATTCAACAGTTAAAATATTAAAAGATGCCACTGGAAAATGGGGGCAAACTTTAAACTGTTCACCCAGACTTTCTGATTTTCAGGGGCGAGGCATGTGTGTGAAAAACATAACAATCCAAGAAACAATTATGGGTAACTGGAGTCATTTAGAAAAATTTAATGCTGCTTCCAGAATTAAAGATGAAGAGCAACAGCTCTTTCTTGTTAGCCCTAAAATTTTCCATTGTTTTCTTGTTCCAGGTGAATATTTCTGGGCACCTCACTTGCAATGAATGGGTACATCCTGAAGCCCAGAGATTTTACCGCTAGATACCTTGCCCTACAACTGTTCTGTTGAATCATTGTTTGCCAAAGCATAGGAACATAGGATTGGAAAAGCTCTTTTAGGTCAAGCCCAGCACTCCACTGTTCTATCAGTGTGTTATACCACTGCTCTGAGTTTAAAGCAAAAGGTTCTCTTTCCTCTTGGAGTAGGGAGTGAGACACTTTCCTAAAATCTGGTGATATTTCCATTCTATTTTCTGATCCTGGTCTGGACTGGATTCTGTCCCTCCCAGGAGACAAACTCATTTGAAAATGAAGCCAGGCAAAAATTGCTTTAGCAATGATGCTCCTACCTCTCTTTCTTCATTTCTCCATTATTTAAAACAGACCAGCTCTAATCTACTCCTGTTGTCAGTGGAAGTGCAGGGTAAGGAATATCAGATGTATCCATTCGTAAAGACCTAAACTTTATTAGCAGTTTTTATTTTTCAGGAATGTAGGACCGAATGGGACTATCTTCATTACCAAAAGCAGTACCCGTTGTTACTACTCCTTTTATTAATTCCTCCAATTATATCTTAAACAAAAACCTTTCGGGTTTCAGCTCTCCTGCTACTCCTGGTTTCCAGACCAGATTCAACACCATTTATTCGTGTGATTACATTGTCCTTTTGCTTAAAAATAGTTCTTTTCCTCTTCTGGTGTTTACCTCCAGGTTGTATTTATAGAGTGCTCATATCCCTTCTCAGCCTTTGTTTTGTATGTTCGCACAATGCAAGGAATGTCTCCCCCATCAGTGCAAAGCAGAACTTCCTACTGAATCGAGGGGTATTTATTAACTGGTACTTGGGCACCAGCATTAGCTGTCTTTGTATTATAGTGAGTAATACATATCAGCAGTAAGTAGAGTCATATGTGGAGGCATATATGTCAGCCTTGATCCCACAGAAGTTAAAATAATGACAGACAGAAAACTGGAAGGGAGATATGGATTATCCTCAGAGATGCAGAACTGATATGAAAAGAAAGATAAAGCAATCCACCCAAGGCCACAGGAAATCTGTGGTAAGAGACAAGAGATCAGACCAGCCTTCTATATAGGACCTTCCAGCCTCTAGTAATTTTTTTGCCAGGTGCTGAAATGATGCTGCCCATAGGAAAAACGTACAGACGTTAGACTCCAGATTGTTCAGATATATAAGCAGACTGTATATTCTTTCAGCTGCTACTAAAAGTGATATAGGAAAAGATGCTGTATGGACCTGTCAGAGAATTTTAGCCATCTTTGGCACCTAAGAAGCAATGTATGAAACAACAGGTTGCCTGCCTCAGTGTTAAGTTACTGTTGTGAAAACGGAGCCAAACTGGTGACGGCACAAACACAATTACATGAAAAAGAAATATATGGTAGTAGTTTAGTACCAAGATTATTTGTCATGTACCTGTGATTTTTCATAGCTCAGCCCACCAGCAAGATATGTATGTACAGTCTGCTAGAGACAGTGAAAACACTGAAGAATTTTCAGGATCAAGATGTTTTTGGTATTGAAACATCCTGATTATATTGCCTTTTGATTTTTTTCCCCTTCTCCAACAGTGTTTCACTATGGGATGTTATGCTGTTGTATTGTATTTACAGATGACTGCAGTAAAGCTATATAGTAACAGAAATTTGTAAGGTATTGATCTGATATCCCGGAGTCATAATGCGTTGATCTAATCATAGAGGATGCACTCCTGTAACTGTACATAGCAACATTTTATTTCTGCAGAGTGGGATATGCTTTGACAGCCCAGCTGTTAATATTGCAGTTATGACTTTTAAGAAGACAAAATTCCCATGGGAATTGTTGGGATAGTTACTACTGACTATAGGTCTGTCTTCACACTGTGGAGCCCTCTTGCTATATACAGAGTGCCTTTGATCACAGGAACATATACTGATAAGAGAGGATAGATGTTTCTCAAAAGTATCAGACTTACGAAGAACATGAAATACCAATTTTGTAAATATCTGAGGCATTTAGGGGCCAATGACCTGCTGATTTGGATTGGGACCTCGTATTTCAAGTTCCTAAAGTCCAAATTCTCATGCCATGTAAGCCATGTAAGTATCTGATACATGTTCAAGTCAAACTGGTATCTAAATCTGGACTGAAATCCCATTTGAAAGGAAGACTTACACTCCTACATGGTTTGAAATTCCTAGTCTGAGTACCTTTGCCATTTCAAGTGACTCCCAAGCAACTATTTTCACTTCTCATGTAACTTTTGTAATCTCAGACTTTTCTCTAGTGTGAAATAAGTGATGCACTTATATGCTGTAAACCAAAGAGAACTATTTCTACATCGAATATTGCACAATTAATGATGTCTCATTTATTTACAGTACATCCTGGGATCCTACCAGTGACAGCACTGGTGTTTTACGAGTTGAACCCCCTCAAAGGAATGATACTTTCCTTGTAAACCATGCTACCTCATCTATTTAAATCTCCAACACATTGAAGCAGGTTACACAGCTTATGCTGGGTACTTAATTCAGGATGACATTAAAATGGCTTATCTTCATAGGCAGCTTGAACACACCCTCGCTGTCTCACTTGGACAGCTGGCAGAGTTGTAATTACATATTCGAACCTACAGCCTTACATACTGGAAATGTAATAAATGAGTTTTAGGAGACGGTACTTGGCTTGCCTTACATTCCTGGCAGCATTACTATCGTGTTTTGTGCCCATTTTCTGGCCAGGTCCAAACCCAGCTGTTCATCTGCCAGAGAAGAGCTATCCATTTCACTTACAGTGAAGTTACATGTTATTTTGATAGGAAGCTCTGTCTACCATTCTGTCAGAACAATTTATTCTTTAAGGAGGACGCACTATGGTCGAATGATAAATGCAAGCTGAAATAGTCACAGGTACAGCATTTCCTCTCTCTTCTATTTTGTTAAGAACTTGGTGTTGTTTTGGTAGCTGTGAAAATTTTCTGCTTTACAGCTATATCGTGCAGTCACACTGTTTCCATGAGATTCTGGGTTTGTGCAGCAGTTTGCACACGCTGCTTTTCTCAACAGTATGAGCTCTTAGCACTGTCATTCTCTGACATGAGAGGGAGTCTTGAGCATGATGGCTGCTGCTATAGGATAAGTTCTTTGTTGTTTTATGTTGTTATCTAGTTCATAAAATAGAAATGCTACCATGAAATAACTTCTGTCCTTCCTGCTCCAAATAATTTTTGTCTCTAATAGTGTTTTTGCAAGCAAAAATAAATTTCTGTTTTTACTGCTATTCTTAAGGTTGCTTATTCCCACTTCCTCAGTAGTGGTACTTTGCTTGCTTCAAATGAGGAATTTGATCCCAGTCTTTCGAAGAACGTACAGATCTGCTTGATAATGGCAACTATATAGATGCAAAGACATACATGCATATCTATGTAGTATTTTAGTAGCACATTCTGATTTAAGAGAAAAACATTTATGTAACAGAAATAAAGGCTAAGGACTGGCTAGCTGTCAGTAGCGAATATCTGTAGTAGTTATCTCTGTAACATTATCAAATGGTGGTATGCATAGTGGTGGGACCAGGACATCCTTTTCCTTGGTAGGAAAGCAAACAAAAACATATAGGTTGACAAAGTTTACTTTACGATGCAAAGATTGGTGAAAGGGTAATTAACAAAATAGGCAGGGCAGCTGTATAAACAGATCTGGATCATTAAGTTCGATCCATTCAAACAAATTACACTTAATACATATTACAAAGCAATGAATTTAGAGACAATCAACAGCCTTGGGAACAATTTAGAGGTCACAATGGACAAGCAGATCAACCTGATACAGTAACAAGCTAATGGAAAATTGTGAGAACTGGGCCTAGGAAAGTACTGAACTCTGTATACAGCATTATCAGTATGCAGTGTGGAATTCTTCTTATAGGTCTGCCCCATGTACTTTTATAGCAGCTATTGAAAAACTGGGAAAAGTTCTGAGAAAATTCAAAAGAAGATGCTTCAGGAAGGGCAAAATTGTCCAACTGCAAAGATTTAATGAGTTAATTTGTTCAGTTTACAAAAAAAGAAGAACGTACCAGGACATAGCTGTAGGGAAGTAGATATCTTCCCTAGAGAAAGACTGAACAATACAAGAGTCTTTAACCCCATGGAAGAAACAATAATAAATGCTGGAGATACAAACTGGAGATAGAAGCAAGGCAGCACTAACTGGAAATAAGGGCTTTATTTTTAAAATGAACAATTAATTACAGGATTAAAATGACAGTGGTACTGAGGTATGTAGTCCACCGTTTGCTGACTTTAGACCAAAGCCTTCTAGAAAATCAGTTTTAATTTCATTCTGATATAGCAATGTGAAATTATAAAGCTCCTGATCAAAGCTGAACAAGACTTTCTGATGTCCTTGTCTGGATATTCTCTCTCTGCCTCCTGTTTCCTCTTACTTTCCATCTGTGGATTTAAATCGCTTCTTCTTGGGCAGAAGCAGTGGCAGACAAGACTTGGTTTCTACTGAGATTCTGGGTTTGGTGCAGTCCCACCCTGCTGTTGCAATATTGTCCCTTCACCTGCCCTATCACTTCCATCCAAAAGCTCTGCAAGTCCCTGAACAATGCATTTCTGCCCTCTGTCCTCAATGCCTTTCCCATTTTAACATATGTCTGAGTTGAATTAATGCCAAAGGCGTGAAGGAAACACAAGTCCACAAAAGTTCATTGGTCAGAAAAAGCTACTCTCAGCATCTTAAGAGAAGCCTGAACTGGATTGCAGCACCAGTCAAGGCTGGAACCAGTATCTGCACTGTGGAACTACGTACTTTCTTGAGCCACTCACAAAGAGCATGGCCCTGGGACGTTTCTGCATATATCCAGGCAAATGTGAAACCTCAGTGTTTAGTTAGTTCTCAGTGGTGGTGCTTTGTAGGTATGGTCCCTTCTAAGCCTTAATTAAATTCTAGGCTAAATTTGAAATCCTAAATTTGAAAACATTTGAAAGTGGGTAGTTGCAGTATTTCTGGTGATACCGCACTACAAAATGTTATTGTTTCAAAGAAACACTTGAACAGTAAAGGCTGCATGGGTTGATTGCTATTCCAGGAGAGCTGGTAGGCTACTGTTCACTGCTTAGAAACTTGGACGGGAGGAGACTAATGTAATGTAATTTCATACGGATCATGGCAGGAATGGAACTATGCAGGGTTGCCTGAAGGAAGGTGGGTAAGGAGAGGAAGCAGTCCTTGTCAGTACAAGGAAGCATCGAACAATAAGGGGAGGAGCAGGCTAAAGGAATTTGTATTCCCCAAGAGTTTCCTTTTAAGCACAGGGTGGGTGTGTCTCCCTCCAACATAAAATACATCCTAAAATAAACATGCACAATTATTTGTGAACATACACATTACTTATGGTGCAATGTTACATTGTGTCCATTTAGAAGTCACAGCCGGAACCTTTCAAGTGGCTCAGACAGCAAAGGAGGCAGAAACTGAAGCAGAATGAAATTGTTGTGATAAAAGGCAAGAAGCTGTGCTTTCTTTTGTTTGGGTTAGTTTTTTAAGCAAACACTTATACTCCTCCCACTGCCTCTCCCTCACACCCCCAGCAAAGAAAAAGGAAAATTGTTTAAGGAGCCTTGTGAAAGGCAAGATCAATGGACAAAGCAGTTAGGAAGAAAACTGTGTAAGCAAACAGTAGTGACCAGTAGCTGGCACAAGTGGGTAAGAGAAGGACATGACAATGCCTGTTACCAGACTGTGAACAGGGTCCGTTACCATATGTTCTCTTCCAATAGCAGTTTTACTGAAGGTAGCGGAAGGAAAACTCAAGATTATTTGATCCTTTTGCTGTAGAAAATTATCATTGGAGGGAAAGTGGGTAACTGTTTAAGCTGTATTTCTTTTAAGTGAATGTCTCCGTGGTTATTTTGCTTAAAGGAAATGAATTAATGACATTATTTTACTTCAGATTTGTTTATAAGACAAAGGAAGGCCCTGGCGTTCTCTACAGTTCAGTCTTTTCTTCCTTATTCACTGTTTCAGTACAGACACTCTCTGACGAGAACAAGGATGAGAAAGTAGAAACTTCAAGTCTTGTCACATAACCAGGAATGGACTAGGTGTATTTGTATCCTACTCTTGGATATACATTCCTAGGAAAGGCCAGGCACTGCAGAAAGTGGTGTAGTACCTCCAAAGTGATGTTTTTTTCTTGGAGTTAGTCCTAAAAATGTCTTATTATGATGGTAAAGGTGTAAAGACTCAGTTTTAGCTAATAAAAATGTCATTAATTTTACTAACAGAAAGTTAGTTTAGGATGTTCAGTGATTTCAATAACTGATTTAAGAATGCAAAAGGTAGATCTTGCTGGGGCGCCAGGCTTACAAGATACTAAACCCACTTCTGTTGCCTCCCTGTTTTTAACTGGCAAGAATCTTCAGTACTCTGCAGCCTTCAACTGCTGCCTGCAAAAGAAGCAATGTTACTTCAGCAAAGGTGGTGTGTTTGGCACATAAAGTTTCTGACATAATGGGGAGGGAAATATGAGTTACCCGTTCTGTGATTAGACAGACACCCAGCAGCCTAAAGCAGCAGCAGTGGATACTGTGAAGCACCACAGTAACTGCAGACTGGTGAATACACAGCTCTCTCTCCCTCCTTTTCCATGAGTTAAGTCTCCCACATGCAGCTGGATTGGATAAAACTCCAGATACAGAATAATTATTAAGCGGTATACACGATAAGCCACCTGATTAGAACAAATTTTTCATTCCTTCTGGGCTGAGATCACTGATTCAGTTTTCAACTTAGATGAAATCTCTCTGGTGTCTCATAACTCTAGAAAGACTGTTTTCTGATTACATCAGAATGACTCTTTGTCAGCTTTTTTCTGGGTATCAGAAGAAATTTCAGGAAGGTTAAGAAGATCAGAAGAAACAGCCTTTTATGTCTCCCAGAGTCTAACCAAATAAATAGGCCAGTGTAGTTCCTTACAAATTACTCCAATTATACTAAGATAACAGTAAGAAAAGTGGCATGCCACCAAATATCAGGACAATCAGTGAATCTTTTTCAAGCAGTTTGCATTCAGTATTCCTTTATTCTCAGTACAGTGCACAGCTCAGTTCTAACTGTCTGCACTTCCCCATATCTAAAGTCTGCATTTCAAAATACTCTAAATAAAAACAGCACAGTAGCTACACTTTCTGAAACTTATACCATGATTTTGGATAGGAACTCACATAGGAATGGTGTCCCAAATTTTCTCTTTTGAGATGCTATTCCCTTATTTCTTGTGTGTAGGGAATGAAGATTATGCTCAAAGAATTGTTTCTTTCTCTGTCATGATGAAATAGTTTGTCCTGTGCTTTTCCTTACAATGGAGAACTTTCCTTTTTCCACCACAATGTGCAAATTAAAATTATAAAAATAATTAGAGATTTCTGATTGCTTAACCATGTAATTATCTATTGATGGCTGGGAAACAGCAACAGGAGGAAACAACGTCTCCCTACTTATTACCATCTGTAACTATTTGTTATGCTGGCTTCTTCACACTACGTATTTCATCTCATCAAAAATCTCACAAGGGAGGATTCCTATTGCTGCCCATTTATGCAGTCTTTCAGCATTTCATTTAGTTTTTGAAGAATATTAATTTCAGGACCAAGACAGCTGGAAATGGCTGTGGCAGGAAAACTACTGTGAGTAAAATGGAGATATACACATGATTTAATCCACGTAGCTTCAATCTTGGTTATTGTCAGTCTGCTTGATTTCCCCTGCATGTGTCAGCACTACCACTAGAAATACGCGGCTGGCGTTATGTTGCAAGATAATTAACTTTTTAAAATACATTTTGATATTTAGAGAAGATTGTACCTGCAAGGGATCATGGCATTTACAGGAGGAATGGAGGATCTTTTGACTACATGGCTGAAGAAGCTGTTCACTGAAAACAGAACTTGAGTTTAAACCAGTAACTCTCTTCATGTTTTGGATTGAAGTATTTAATTCAGTTCATTATAGCTCAGCTGCATAATCCGTGTAAAGTATTAGCTGAGCTTTTAGCCAACTATCTTATCCCTCATGATTATGTTTGACAAAGAAAACATAACTCCCTATTTTGTTACCACGGTAATGGCAGATGGGAAGATTGTGTGTCTGGGCATCAAGACTTTGGTTAGGTTGAGCTAAACCTTAATCTGTTGGTAGAACTAATTTTGTTCAGTGCTGAAATTCTGCAAACTACCTCTTGAAATTAAAATAACTGTTACAAAGTGTTCGTACTGTGTTACATGAATGGCTACTATACCTGAAAGCCATTAGTTTCATTTTGGTGAAACACTTAAGCATCATTAAATCAAAGTGTTCATATTTAATGATTTGGCAAACATTTCTGTGGCAGAAACAAAAGGTCCCTTAATATTATTATTACTTCTGAATGCAGGAGGTGTTACACATCTGTGGGCACCTGTTGTGTGATACACCCTTGGCTCTGCAGCCATACATCTTTCTCTCCCCAAATGTGTTGGGGCTGCATCTAGTTCAATTCAGTTTCGACCTTAAACTATGCTGGCTGAAATAGCTACAGTGCCACAGGGAGGGACAGTCCATATGCTTTGCTCCTTCAGTTCTCTTTTCAGAGCTCAGCCTTTTATTGGCTGGACTACTTCTGCATTACAAGTCATTGATAAAGTCTATTGTAGGATATATTCTGCACGCTTTAATAAGAAACCAAGATGACTAATATGACTTTTGTCTCTTTTCTCCAGAAATCTCAAAACCACCATTAGCACCGAAACCAAAGATTATTGGTCATCTTTCTCCAGCACCTGTCTCCAGATTTTCTCCTTCACTGCCAAGGGCTGATATTCTTCATAACCCGAACTCTGTGTCTAGGGGTCCCAAACCGCCTATTGCTCCCAAGCCGAAATTCTCAGCTGACACTGAGGGCAAATCCAGTGTTTCTACCAACAATAATTTAAATAAATGTGCGAATGGGAAACTGGTGTGTCTTGATGGAGAGCTGTATGAAGGAAACCGATGCAATGCTGATTGCCTAGAGTCCGAGGCAGATAATGAATACATTGTAGTTCCTGAAGTTCAGCTGACCAGAAAAGACTGCAATGATTTGGAACATGAGCATGATCAGAACCTAGATTCCTCTGTGGAAAATGAAGTCTCAGAAACTCCAGGAAAGGTGGAGAAGGAAGAGGATAACGTTGCTAGTGATGAGAATACCAGTAGTCGAGCAGTCATCGAAGATGAGCACCGTAACTCTTCAGATACTGCTGAACCAGGGGAACCAGACTCTGAGGAGTCAACCAGAGACTGTGACCAGTCGAAAGAACTTTGTGAGGAGTCCTTAGATGCCCCAGATGGGGATAATGATACTACCAAGAATGTAGATGAAGATGAGGATGTTGTAGGTGATTGTACTGAAGCCAAAAACAGGCAGGAAATGTCTTACAACCTGGAACTGGTCAAGAACAGTAGTGATTGTGAGACTGACGGTGAGAACATTTTGAATAGAGATGAGAAACTAATGGGTGATAACTGTAGAGATATCATTGCAATGCCACTGCCTGCAGATGAATCAATCCCAGCTTGTGAGAAGGCAGAGCAAGAGGAGGAGGAATTGCCTGAGGTTTTAGAAATGGCAGATGGGTGTCTAGCACATGATAATCACCACAGTGTGCATGCAGAGCTTGATTTGAACATAGAAGGAGACTTAGAGAACGATGTCTGTGCAAGCCCTGACATGCTGCCTGAGGAGGCCAGTGAAGAAACAGGTCCTGGCTTAGAACTGTGTGGAGATGAACCCAGTGCCAAAAATGGTTTAGCAGAGTTCATCCATCAGGCAGCAGCTGAAGAGGAGGAAGTAGACCCAGATGAGCACAATAATACAAACACAGGAAATGGCAGTGATGGCTACCAGATCACTGAGAGGAGAAGTGAGAAGACATCAGAGGTAGCCTGTGAAGCAAGCAAAGACTCTGGGAAAGGGGAAGAAGAAACTGTGAATGCAGAGAATATGGATGATGGCTGTTCGATTGCACCTTGTGAGAATGAATGTGGTGAGGAAATACCCATGGAACATTCAGATGAGAATCTTCAAACAGAAGGGGCCTCTTTGCATGAAGATGGTATAATTTCTGATAGTCTACCTTGTGGTCCAGGGATGGAGCCAGAGCCAGAAAACGTGGCTGTTGAAGAGCATAGTGAAAATACTGTGGAAGCCTCTAAATCAGATGAGTTGCAACTCAAAGACAATAAGGTGGAAGCAAACAGCCTCAACAAAAGTGTCTCAAGTTCACCTCAAGAGGTCCCACTTGAGGAAGACTTAGAAATCTGTAAGCATGGCAAAATTAATGTAGAATGTGGGACAAAATATGTTTTGCATGAAAATCTAGCAGTCCCTAAAGTGGTCATTGTGACTGATGAATCAGAGGAAAGAAAAACTAGCAGTGATTCCCTAGATGATCCTTATGTGCTTCCTGAAGAAAATGAAATTGCCCATGATGTGCAGACTGATTTAGGAGCTGATCACGGTAAAAGGGGTGAATTAGGCATGGATGGGGAAAACAACTTGCTGCCCACTGATCGTAAAAGTACTGTCACTAGAACACGATCTCTGTCTGGGAGAATGCCAGGCTATGTCCCAGAAACTGTTCCAGAAGAAACTGGACCTGAAACTGATTTACTCTCTTCCCGAAATGGCTCTGGGACAGAAGACTTAAGCAATAATTCCTTTTCATTGGAAGGAAAAGCAGTGGAAGCCAACAGGGCTTTACCAACCAAGTCAAGACGCTTTATTTTATATCCTCGATCTTATTCTGTTGAAGGGAGAGAGATACCTATCTCTGTTTACAGAGAAAGTGATGTCTGTGTACTGGATGGTGTTAGAATAAAAAGGACAGAAGACAACCTGTCTTTGCCTTGTGTCAATGGTTCCTCAGGTAGTTTTTCCCAGCAAAATCATCTCTCATCATGTGGCGTATCTACTCCATCCTCACTTGTTGATATACCACCTCCATTCGAACTTGCCTACATCACCAAAAAGCCAATCACTAAAAGTTCACCTTCACTTTTGATAGAGAATGACTCACCTGATAAGCATTCCAAGAAAAAGAAATCTTCTTTTAAGAGGTTTCTCACTCTAAAGTTCAAGAAGAAAAGTGAAAATAAAGTCCATGTAGATGTTAATGTTTCTTCTTCAAGGTCCTCTTCAGAGTCCAGCTATCATGGGCCTCCAAGGCTGATGGAGCTGGACAGGAGGAGCCTAAGTAGCTCACCTCAACTAAAATCGCATGTGGGGAAGCTCCGTGCATCTGAGTCTTCCTCAGCTGTTCTTTTCTATAAGGATGGTAAAAGAAAAGGAACGCCCAAGTCCTTCAGTAGGAGCGTGGCAAGGGTGGAGTCCTTTGAGGACCGGTCCAGACCTCCTTTCATGCCACTGCCATTAACGAAACCTAGGTCTATTTCTTTTCCCAATGCCGACACATCTGACTATGAGAACATTCCTGCCATGAGCTCTGACTATGAAAACATACAAATTCCTCCTCGAAGATCCACGAGAGCAGGAACTTTCACCGAGTTTTTTGAAGACCCCAGCAGGGCATTATCTGCTGCTAATGAGAACGACGGCTATGTGGATATGAGCAGCTTCACTGGCTTTGAGAACAAGCAGCAAACCACAGACCAGGAAACAGAAAGGTACTGTAATAAATTATTATGTAAGACCTGCTAGCCTTGGCCAAACAAGGCTAGGTATCATAGGCAGATTCTCCATGTTGGTTGACTTATACCCCTCTCAGGAAATGCTTACAAGAAAGATTGGAAGAATACAAGACAAGCCTCTATCAGTGAAAAAAAAAAAGACTTCAAATTAACTCCTTACCTTGTAAATGAATACTGGATCTGGATCCTATGATTTGCAGGCAGAAAAAAAAGAATATTCAAAATGATTTGGTTTATCCAGTGGATCTAATTTTTGTGGTTGGCAGGGGAAAGAGGGAGAGCTTGCTTTGTTCTTCAGTCAGAAAGGTCTCTGACTTCTTGACTGAATGAAAAGAGAGCCTATTTGCTGGAAGGGGTCCTGCTTAATTTTTTCATTCCTGTCAATTTCCCAAAAAAACAATATATACATAATTTATGTTTCAAAGTACATCAGTTAATTATAAACCAGAAAACCCCAATGAACTAATCAGATTAGACAGTTAATTTTAGAAGTTGCTTTAAGGTCTATCATGGCCTTTAGACAGAGCTCCTAATTTATAAATGAATTAAATAGGTCTGAAATCATATGCACTGCTTACATTAATAACAATCTTTCATCCCATTCCATTAGGTTATTTGCAAACAAGAAAATTTCTTTTTCATAGGAATGTAGGAGCAATGCACTCAACACCTTTGAATTTGAACCTGTTGTCAGATTATAGCATACAATCAGTGGAATGCAGAGATGTAAATAAGAAGTGTGTTTTCCATTAAGTTCATGTTTAGCAGGTAATGAGAAAACAAGGTGCAAAGCAAATGAATGAAAAGGAATGTCTTTAATGCAGTTGCATTTTGTTAGAGCTGTGTGAAAAAGATAAAAATCTTAGAAGTAAGGTTTTCATGTCCATTTCCATCCATCATTCTCCAAAAGATTTAATACTTGTGTTTCTTTGCAACATTTATTTTTTCTGGTCCTCTCTCTTGTTATTGTGGATGGAACAAACCATGGGCATTTCACACACCCCTCTTAGGGTATTTCAGACTTAGGGAGTAAAATAATTTTTCTTTAACACCTCTGAATGAGTCTTGCAAACCATTTCTAAGACACAAATGATGTGGGGTAGTGAGTAGGACATGGGAAAAGAGATTGCATCAAGGCTTAAGCAGTGGATTCAAACACATGTGAAACGGAGGGATGTGGAACACAGGCCTATGGTCTAGCTCTCTGGAGCGGGTGGCTGCCTGCAGTGTTGGGAGCTCCAGTGATGCTGACACAAGAGACATGGTGGAGCGCAGTGCAGCTTCGCAACACACACCACCACATCCCCAGAACAACGAAAGCTACATTGCTCACTTGCTTTCAGTAGTTTGCATTTCACCCAGCACACTGACATTTGCTTTTGAAAAAACCGGCCAGTTCTTTGTGTCTGTGAAACGCCACCCATTTTAGGTAGTTCTTGAAGAACCAAGTTAAAAATATTAGGACTACGTCAACTGCTGTGACTTGGGCCCATTTATGAACTTCCTGTGGAAACCTGTAGTTTCAAAGGGAGAGCCAATCCAAACTGGTTCAGGAAGTCTCGAGGTCAAGGCATGAACATAATTCTTCAGCCTGCTGCTTGTTGTGCATGCAGTTTTTGCCATTGGGAGTGAAATGAAGGCTAGGCTCCTGTACAGCCCCTTTATCAAGATAACCAGGGTGGAGGGGAAGAGCACCAGGCAGACATAATTACCGCTGAGATAGCTATTATTTGCTGTATTTGTCAGCATGTTTTGGACAAAGACATGCCTGAAAATCTTTGATGAAATGTAAATACACATCCCGTGTAAATGCACATCCAGTGGCATAACAGACTTGAAGAACCAGTATATGGTCTAATTGTAAAGCAAAGCAAATTGTACAAGCAGGTGCACTTATTTACACATGTATACATGATGTATGGATATGGATGTTTTATTCACTGCTAAAGCAGTCTGGCCTAAAATACCTCACCATGGATTTAAGATTTCTAGTACGAATACCTATCAAGCATACCTCTGCCACAACCACACAGGGATAAAAATTACTTTGAACTGCAGCTTGCTCATGTCCAGGGGCCATTTTCAACTGTTTGAGAGTACAAGTGTGTTGGATTAAACCCTTGCAATAGATGGTATTTGAGCCCATGAACCTCTTTTTGGTGCATTCACCTGCAGAGCACTTGTATTTAGCATCTGGTGATACCTTATGGAATTGCTACATTGTTGATGAATGGCCAAGTACAACTCTTTATCACACTTCAAAGAACTGATTGTGAGAGTGTTATAAAAGATTATTATCAACCAGGAACCTTCACTACTGCGTATGACTGGGGAACAGCGGGCTGGGACGGGAGTTCACAGAACCTGTCAGATGAGAAGATTCGCTGTTTCATTTTCTTGCTTAAAAGGACAGACCATGTGTAGTAGATTTAAACCAATAATTTCTAATTAGAAGCAATCAAGTTTTTACATCTGATAACTGAAGTATTCTAGAAATAAATCTTAACTTAAAAGTACCATTGCCAGAACAGAACTGACAACACTGCCCCCCGAAGAGCAGTTATTGTGTATCCCCAAAATCTAGTTATCTGGTATTAATAATTAAACTCTGATTCAGGTGTATGATAATATAGATCATCATTAGCCTTCTGTATGGTGTAAGAATAAGGGGTCCTAAGAGGAAATGAACAAAATTCCCCTAATCTTTACCCAGTCCACATAGTCTGAAGGCCTGAATCAGAACCAGTTTTCATTTTCCTGTGTAATCTACAATGACCTTGCCTTGCCAGGGAAGTTGGACTAGGCGGTCTCCAGAGGTCCCTTCCAAAACTAATGATTCTCTGATTCTCTGACTCACTGGTTTTTGAAAATCACTTCCTAGCTCCTTTTCTCTGAAGATTTGCACTATAGAGTGCAAAGCAACACAAACCAATTGTTCAGGCTGAAAGAAAAGATAGCTGTGCCCCACCTCTGGGACAGTACACTGTAACTACAGCATTGCCTTGACCCTTCACAAACCAAAGCAATTTCATCATAGTTACTGGCTTAAATTGCATCAGATGGAAGTCAGTTAGAGATAAAGTATTCTGCATATGCCGTAAAGAATAGCTTCACTAACCTAGTTTGACTGTCAAAGCATCAGCCATGCATATGGCAGTGTGATAAACATCAGGGTATTAGGAAAGGGGTACTTCAAACACTCATTTCATAGTTTAGGAGAGAGAGAGAGAATCTTTTACCAGCATTTAGATAAGGTCAGGAAGATGGTCAGGAAGTTTTCAGAATTTCATTCCCCCTTTTTTGCTTTCTGGTTTTAAGTCTCAATCATTCTTTCTGCTAAGATGCTCAAAATCCAGAGAGAAAAGAAGATAGGGAGAGGAATAAAAGGAGTATTCCTTCAGTTCCACAGCTAATCCCACTGTGATGTTGAATACTCATAGAAAATAAGCTGAAAACCTGTGGTGTTGTAACCTGTACATTCCTATATCCTTCTACATAAAATGGTCATTGATACATACTAGAAGACCCTCAGTCTGATCATCATACTTAACCAGCAGCAGGACTTGCTCAGACTTTGACTCTCAAGTAAATTTTTGTGGGCCAGTGTGAGGATTGCAGTGCTATGTCCAACTGCACCAAGGCTTATGTAATATCTAATAGGTCTCTAGAATTGCCATCTCATGCCTGTAAATTATCCCCAGGGCTCCAACCTTCCATTGCTTTTCAAGACATAGGTCATCTATCTGATGCTTCTCAGCCTGAGTACAAGCAAGAAAGCTGATCACCTCTTCCATATACCATTCCTTTGCAAATGTGTTTTATTCACAAGGGATGTGCTTCTTCCAAGAAGAAGAGAGTGAAAAAAATTTATTTAGTAGAAAGTCAGAAAAAAACCATAGTCTATGTGTTAAGCAAGTGATATATTTTCTTTAATTCCACCAGTCTGAAGCAGGAACACACACGTACTTAGGGACTGGTACAACAGTGCCAGCATCTGAAGTGCTAGTGTTGGAGAGGATGCTTCATGGGTAAGCAGCTCCGTTCAGAGTTTTGTAAGCAATCCTCTTCCTGCATAGCCAGAGTCAGTCTGGGCTTCTGTCAGGCCTACATGCAAGATCACAAGGATGATGTCAGCACAGACCAATTCCAAAATGTATACCAAAATCATATTATAGTTAGACAGCAAGAGAACCACTGTTTATGGTTCATGGATCATGGGGGACACAAATCCCCCTTCCTTTAAAAGGAGAAAAATCCAGTGGATAAGCAATTAGTTCCCCCTCCAGTGAATACTTATCTGTCCCCTTGCCTCACCACAGGATTCATCACCCTATGTTCAAATTATGACACTTAGAGTGATTATATCTTCTCTGCTCCCTGCAGGTCATCAGTCACTGATTAGCAGCTTGAGCAGTCTGTATGATTGGTCCATTACCCTTTTGTAGCAAACACAAAAAACAGCCTAACAAAAGTTGAGCATAAGAAACATCTTAGAACATGACTTCTCTGCCTAAAAATTGTCTGAATAGCATCCTACTTGTACATTTATATGTCTTTTAGCTTAGGATGAAATTTAAATCATTAATAATGACTTTCCTCCAACATAGCACATATTTTTAACCAATGAAATCAAGATGTCATAGTCTGGGTTCTCTCTGTTCCTTCAAATGAGAAGTATGTAGGTTTTGTGAGATTATATCACCAACTCTTAGAGAAGCACAGTATAGTATCTAAAAACAGGATATGGTGGATAAGGTGAAAGTCTAGAGATAATTATGAAATGGAAGCTTCAGTATAAATAGTTCATACATGACAATAGCAATTATCAAGAAAGGACAATCAGTGTTGTCATGTTTATCACAGTAAAATAAATACACATTAATATTATATATCTTTTGTTAAACTGTGAATTGAGACCTGTTGAATTGTAAATCTGTGTCATTTATATAACCTCAAGGAAATTCATGGTGCTTTAATTTACATGAAAGACCAGTAAGTTTCCTAATAAAAAAAAGGTTCCTGTTACAGCAATACTGGTAGGTTTGTCAATATTTTTAAAAATCAGAGAAGTACTTGGTGAACTGAGGCTTGGTAAGGGTGCCAATTAACCTACAAGGCTATTATTTAAGGTTGAGAACAGACACAACTTGACAGTCTGATGTATACAAAGGCAGAAGCAAATGTTCAGGACTGTTCTGTGAAGTCCAGCAGAGCGAGCTGAATTAAACCTGCACACAACTGCAACCATTACAATGGGGAGAAGCTGAAGATGCCACCTCCTAATTTTTTTGAATTCTCTGAATAAATGAGATTTTCTTCATCAATATATTCTCCCCACTTTCCTTCATTTTCTTTTTCTTTCAATTAGTGAAGACATTTGAAAGAATTTAACTTCTAAACTTCTAAAATAGGTCAACGAATAATACCCACCGAGAAAAGAAATCAGAACTGTTTCTAAAACAGTGGTCTGTTTTAGTGCTACTTAAATTCACGCACTTAAACTCATTCCAAGAGTATGAGAGAGTGGAAGGGCTTCTGTAAAGGATATTAGAAGGGTTTAGGAAGTGTCTTTGCAATTGGCCAGAGAGCCCTTTCATTCAAATATTAATCAGACAATCAAAAAAATTTTCAAATTATTTTACAGAAGATGTCTGAGATTATAGTCTGGCCCTGGGGAGCTCTATTGCTTGTAAGCAGAAAGCACTTTTTCTTTTTTCATAATAAATGTCATTACCATTATTTTCCTTTAAAAACTTTTACCCTTTAATGAGAGGTTAAGTAGGCCAAATCTTCCTCCCTTCTAGTGATCACGTCTGTAGTCACAGATAGGTGTTTTTAAAAGCTTACATAAGAAAACAGGTGAGAAAGTGCATAAACCATAGAGAACATAATCTGAAAATTAATCATAGAGCTCATGATATCCAGTGTAGTACATAGCAGTCAAAAGTCCTTAAATACAAAACACAGTCTGTTTGGAAAGTTACTATCATTAACACATGGAGATGCTGATGTCCTCCTAATTATAAGTAGCTGAGCTTGGCCCTCCAGCTAGTCATTCTTCCACAGGCCCTTCAAGTTTGAACAGTCAGAGGAGCTGATGCTGCCATGGAGATTTTCCTGTGGTTCGATCAGGAACGCTGTGTGCAACTCTCTGGAACACGGAAACAAGTTTTTTGACAGGTTTCAGTGAATGAATCTTGCCACATGCAAAAACATCTTCCCCTTACTTTACCTGTTAGGATTTATATTGCATTTGGAAGGGAAGTCCCAATTTGAGACCTGAATTCATTAAGGCAAAAGGCAAGAAGTCGAACCGATACAGTGACTGGAACAAAGGTCATTGACCAATAAGGACTTTTCAGTGCCTTCAGCACGAGAGAAGGTAGATGTGCCCTTTGCAGTTGACTGTGCTGCTTTCCCAAGTAATTCTTGCTGCAAGTTGTGTTTTCCCTGCCATTCTGGGGATACTAACACTGCAGATCCCAGCATACAACTGAGCTTTTGGGCAGATCACTGGGGAAAGGGAACAAAAAGCCTTTCCAAGACAGTAGCTGCACATCAGTTTTACTGTTTTCATTGAACTCAGACCCCGGAGAAGGAGTTGTGCTTAAATCTGTGCATTTACTGATCCCATATACCATTTCTACTGCAAATCGGAAGTTCCCCAGGAGCATTCCCCGAGGCTGTGGCAGGTTATTGTCAGTGTAGGGCTGGTTGCTTCCTGATGCCTGATTCCTGCAGCAGTTCTACAGTGCTAGGCTTTCTGAGGAAGCGAAGAAGCTGGTAGAGTGGGTCCAAGCAGGAATCATCATTTTGGAAAGAATGTAACTGTTGGTCAGAAAAAGATTAGGGCTCCTTGGTAAAGTCTAAGAAAGTTGCACAAGTAGGTATGACAGTCGTTCAGCATTTGAAGTATGCTGCTATGCAGCTGGCAGGAGAATCCTAACAGCAGTGCCAAGATTTTAATCAGCTGTGAAAAATACAGCTGTGGTATTGCATCAGATGGGCATGGAGAATGGCCATTAGAAACTCCTGAAGCCTTTCACTCCTTGGATAAAAAATGCAGCTGAAGCAATAGGTACAGCTAAAGTACCTGATTGTTTTTTATACAGGTGCAACCTGCCCCTTCCAGTGACAATTAATTTAGGTGAACTGTGGCCCAGAGAAAACCATAAGGCTATAGTTGTTTCTGTCCCAACAAAGAGCAAATGAGGGGGAAGCATTCTAAAGATCATCAACATAACCTCATATACAAGTAGCTGTGAAAGGAGAAGCAACACCAAATTTCCAGATGTTTCTGACATTTTGTAGAAGACAGGGGCAGAAAAAAGACACATAGTTTGTTAGCTGAAAAGCAGGTTTTGACCTGTACCACACTTGCCCATATGCTGACTATATCAAGACTATTCTCATCCCAATGAGCAGTCCAGTTACCATACATTCCTATTTATGGTAAAACTCAAGGAGAACTTTGTCAAGAAGAAAAAATCAGCTCATGCTTTGTTTTTCTGCTAGTCCTAGCTAGAGCGGCTCAGTACAGGCATGGATGTCAGAGGATATCCAAAAAAGATACGCATGTTCAACACAATTCAAGCTGTCTTTTGCCTCGCTGCTATGTATGATAATAGCAATGTTGCTTACATTACCCTGCATTTGTAGTAGAAGCAAGCTATATGTATACTGGAGACAAAGCTAGGCAAAGCAGGCTCTGAGCTACAGATTCAGCATAGGTTTTAGATAGTTGTTTTGGGAAAGATTTTCCCATCCTTTCCTTTTCTTGCTTTCTCAGGAAAACAAATTCTAGCTGCTGATTCCACGCAGTTCTTAGTTCTCTGCTTCTTAAATCCTTGCTCTGTGACTACACTAAGCTAGCATGCACCCATAGCATTGATGAGAAGCTTTACAAGACAATTTTGGTTTTGTAGGTCTAGCATTTCCCAGGGCTGGTGATATGTTAATGTTAGTTATGGAGGTAGCACAGAAGTGGTCTACTAATGGGGCTTAGCTCCTTTAAAGACCTGTATGGGTCAATTGTATGGAATTTTGCTGACAATCATTCAGCCAAAGAGAACCAAAGTGATCATAAGCATTGTGAGAGGCTTTTTAAAGAAACGTAATTATTTTTTAAATCACTTACATAAATCTATACATAGTTTTTCTTTATGTCAGTGTGAAATGTGCTGTGCTCTAGATCCTGTAGGTGGGAGAAAGTCCCATAAAAATGCTGTCACAGAGGGAAGGAGGATCAGGGACTGAGCCTAGAGACAAGGGAAAGAGACAGTGTCACTTGTGATCTGGTGAACGTGATGGAAAAAAAAATCTCATGAGCTTTCACCAGTTACTGAATTTTGCAGTATAAACCTGAAAGAAAGCTTTGTAAGCTCATTGCAGAGTAAGGGATTCCGGTACTATACTTGACTTCAGGCCGTGCACAACCTATTGAAAATCTTGACAACAGCTGCAGCCAGCTCTGACATGAGTCATGTTTTTATTTCTGTTTCCTTGAGTATTGTCTGAATTGCCACTGGGAATTAGAAGATGATAGCAGTTAATGCAGGACTTCAAGCTGCTCATAGACCGGGAGCAGTCTGCGGGAGATAACCCATTGCTGCTGAGAGCTGGGCACAAGGCGTGCTTCACCTTGCATTGTCAGGCATTAGAGACAGAAAAACAAGATATTAAGTGCTCTTGGATGGCGGAGTTTTTCTAACAAGCACCTTTGAGAAGTGTCTCCAGACATTATCAGTAATGTCATATTAATACCAAAGAAGGAAAGATTTTAATACATTGCCCACATGCAGGTATCAATTTTCCAGCAGCTCCATGACTGCTCTCCCATTTCCTCATATCCTTGGAGCTGTTTGTCTTGGTTCATGCTGCAGATGCAGATGTGTGGGGACAGTATCGGTAGTGAGGAGGCCAATGTGCTCCCCCGGCACAGCTTTGCATTGCACATCACCATCCTGCATACACAGCACAGCCTCACAGGGCTGCCACTGCTCAGACACAACATGCTGCATCTCACCCTGGCTTTGTTTATGAGAAATCCCAGTCTCATATAGCTCCCAGGAAATGGTCCAAAGACCTCAGCAGATGTTGGCTTTATTAGTAGATGGACTTGATTGTGATGGCTATTTGCATGATCAAATTACAGAGCAGAAAAGAAGGAATGTGTACACATCACCATCTTCATGTCCTGAGGGCTTTTATGCCTGGGTAGACTTCTCTGTCTTCCCTGTTTTCATTATATGAACCAGAAATACATTTCAGTGGGATTACACAAGAGGAGAGAGTCTGCTGTGTATTGCAGATTTGTCCTGGATGATGAATATGGAGCACAGAAGTGATACTGGTGTGATTTAAGCATTCCTAGCACCATGCAGAAAAAAAGCACGTGCTGCAGACAGGGTGATGAAATGTCTGTAATGGTCAGACCTTTACAGTCAATAACATGACATGGTATTGCATGCCATGTTCTGTGCATGCCTTTCTCCTCTCCCACCCCCACCACAAGCCTTACTGAGAAGATTTATTGAAGGAAAGATTGCACATTAGAATGCTGTAGTCTTTCCAGAATCCACTGCTCCATGACATGGGGTATATCTCTAGATTAGATTTGTAACAAAAGCAACAGAATGCTATTGCATTTTAAATGCAAATCCAGTCTAGTAGTTTATGGTTTGTTGTGCCACCCAGCAAAGTTATTTATAGTGTACAACACATTTTTAATTATCCTACAAGAATTCTTCTTTTACAGGACCCAAAGAAGGGTTAATATAAAAACTCCCTCTAAAAATTTGGTGTTCAGTGGCATACAACACTTAATTTTACTTTAATCAACCAATTAGAGTTAATGGATGGAAGAACATATTTAAGAGACACTGTTTGTTTTGCCAAGAACCCTCTTAAAGAGCTTATAAAAGGATTCTTTCCTTTAAAATATAAAAGGATCTATAAAAGGATCCAGTAATTGACTGGATTAATTAGATGCTATCCATCAAAGGTCTAGAGCAAGCAGATTTAGACCTATCATTAGTGAGCACCTTCCAGTGCTCTGTCTGACTCATGCTACACCAGCTTTATGAGTGTCACAGGGATGTCCTCAAACTTCTTTTTCTCAAAAGAAATACAGCTAGGTACTGGGGAACGGAGACAAGGGATAGTTGCATATGTCTGCTCCACAGTCTCCATCCAGCCATCCTCAGCTGTCCCAAATTAAATACCTCTTCAGTCTGTTGGCAGTTTGTCCTTATGCCTTGAATACATTTACTAAACTTGGATATTAACCCACTGCACCCCCCGATGGGCCCTCTGGGCAGGTGGACCTCGTCAAGGATAGCTAGTTTGGTGTTTCTGATGACAGTTTCTTATCCTCTTACATTTCAGGTATCAGTCTGCATTCTTAGTTCTGAGACTTGGCTAGAAGAACTCAAAAAAGACTCTTCCTTAGCACACATGTCTACAGAAGTAATGGACTGCATACAGTACAACACATCTTTGAAGTCAAACCTCCTGGTCCTTAAATAGGAAAGGGCAGTATGTGAGGTAAAACTGGGCACCTCAAAATCTTTCCTCTATACTTTCTACTTTCACATTGTCAGGCTTAAAAAATCCAGACAGTGGCAGTGAGAAAAACTACATCACAATGAATACATCCAGAGTAAAGAGCCACTGTGAGAGTGGCATATATTAAGTTGTCTGGACAAGTAATTTATCTTGCCATTCGATTGCAGTTTTAAGAAAAAACATTGCTTCAGTGGCTACAAGAGATATAAAATATGCGTGCCTAATTGAAAAGTCCAAGGAAAAAACCCCAACAAAATAAAGGAGTTCTGTGGTTCATGACATTTTTCCTGTTTCATTTGCAAGTTAAAAAAAAAAAAACTGAAGTAAATTCTGAACTAAACCATTTTAGAGTCACAGAATTAGGATGGTTTTTGATTTTACACAGTTATTGGGGAGAAGTGGCAGAATAATTTAATAGATTCATCCCAGCCAAATGTTATAAATCTATGTAATGTTTAATCATTCCAAGCGTGATTTTCCAACTAAAAACGCCTCAGCGAAACAAAAGGACAGCCAACTCTAATTTTGATGTGGGAAATGAACCTGACCTCTTAGAAGACAGAGGAGAGCACTTTCCTTCAGCCCTACAGATTAGCAGTTAAGCTCTGTTTCTCTCCTTCTGGAAATACTCTGCTTTAACGACTGGGTGAATCTCTGAAATGCAAGAAAACTAAGTTCACTTGATCCTAGCTTCACTGCATTTTTCCCCTGGTTTGTCCCCAGATTTGGCTGCATGGTGTTGATAAAGCAATTGATCCTGGTAGTACAGGGAAATAACAACTTGCCTTCCATCTTAAGAGTCCTGCAGGGCAGCATGGCGTTCATTATGTTGAACTTACTGTGCGTATTTTCCATGGAAAGTATGGAATAATGAACTGGTAACAAAATGAAAATAGAACATAAAGACTCTGGTTCCAAGTTTTAGTGACTAAATTACACTGCCAAAAAATAAACAAAGTAATAATAATCAGGAACATATCCCTAATCTCCAATCTATGATATGTGCCATGATATCAGACAGTTTCATTTTGTGAAATGTATCATCTTTTCCTAAGAGGATCCAGGACTCATAGTCAGAAGAACATTAGTAAATGTGTCATAGTCAGAAAAGTGACTATAAGTGGAATCTGGATGATAAATGATACGATGCCAGATGCTCATTTGGGGTACATATGTACCTTTGAGGATGTGAACAGCAATTTATGATTTGACTGCCTTGATGGTTTATGCTAGAACATGGAACTAGAATGAGCTGAAACATTTTCCAAAAGGGAAACATTCACAAAAGAACTGTACATGAACCGTACATCTGTTTTGACAGACTTTAAAGCAACTCCTATAAGCTGTAGCCTAAGACATAGAAAACCTAGTCTCTGCTTCTTGCAGGTCTGGTTTTCCAGATCACTTTGAATCAGTCAGCACTGGTAATTAGATTCTGAGTTTCTCACAACTGGGTGCCTAAAACACCAGCCACAGGGAGGAGAAAATACCGACAGATTCTGGTCTCAAAAACCGAAAATGGACACAGTCCTTTTTCATTTCTAGAACATCTGAAATAATTTCTTTTCAGTTGTCTGAGGCTCAAAAATAAATTCCTACACCTCAGATGTTACAGCAAAGAAAAACAGTTATCTCCTGGTCAAGTCCTGTACAAACTGAGCTAACGCTCCAGACTTTGCAGTAATCAGAATTTTCCATTCTACACATAGCAGATAGAATACTTTTTCATCACAGCTTTAAGATGTGAAGGAGTTTGACTTTCCGAGTATGTGTAAAATCAAGTGTCTCAGAGGAAAAACTGGGTGCATGGGATAACAATTCAACAAGAAAGCTTCAAGGCATAAAAAGGAGCAATATTATGGCACAATTCTATTTTAAAAGATATTTGAGGACTTTTGACACAGGTAGACATGGCGCCACTTGAACCATGAAATCTGTGACAGGCCAGGGTAGCTGGGAAGTCTTGGAGCATCTCCTGTGTAAAGATACTGATTTACAATTCAGTGGTAAGTGAACAGGTTGTTTAGAGCAGAGAACCTAACAGTGTACCTGCTGCAAAACCTCATGCTACACCGTATGGTATAAGGCCAGACAAGATCTTTTCAGAGTGGTCAGAGTTACCTCTTGACTTCACACAATCATTTGCGAGTGGCCTCAATGCCACGGTTTGTAAAGCAGCATCTATCTGCTGAAGGGTTGTTGAGCATATTTATCAGTAATGTCTTCATGTTAACCAGCCATTTCCTCATATCAGTCATGCAGCCAACCCATTGGGAGAGTGTGAATCACTCACATCTCTTTATTTTACCTGTGCTCATCCACTCCCAGAGTAAGGAGAGAACCAACAGCCATACTTTATTGCAGCAGGCAGCTGCAGAAAATCACAGCATAAGATAGGCATAACAGGGCGTACTGGATACTTACAAATCTATACACACAGTTGGCCGTTTCATTGCATTTTCCACGGCTCAAATGGAACCTGCCAAGGAGATCCTTGCACAGGTCTCCTTTCTGATCCTCTGTATAATACACTGGGCGTCCTTTTCATGGTGTCCTCTGAAAAGCAAACAGCATAAAGTGGTTGCAGAATACACTGTAGAGACAAGCAGGACTATGCACACATCAGGACACATTGGTGTGTGTATACCCCCCGTGGCCTTGTGCAGTTCCCATTAAAGTCCAGACGAGTGTTAAAATTTGCTGAGCTATTCCACTACTGCCTAGTCCCATCCTCCTCCTTGACCCTGGCCAAGGAGGCCACTTTGTCCTCTTCCTCAGCATGTTCCTGCAGCTTGTCTGACCCCATTCAGACAGCTAAATGGGCAAAACCTATTCATGTTTCTGGTGCTGAGCTAGCTTCAGGTTGAGGACCCAGGCCATGCATACTGTTAGTCAAATGGTAATGGAGACACAGTCTGACTCCCCATATTACAGCTATACTGCCAGATCTCTGACTGTAATACATACATACAAGGAGAGTTATGCCCCCCTGCAAAGTAAACCAGTAGATGTGGAGCAAATCCTTAATCTGCCTGCACACAGAACACTTTATTACAGAGATACAAACAAGTTTAAGCCACAGAAAATGGTTGATGAGGGCCAGCTCTTGTCTTTGTATTCCTGCTCAACCTGTTAAAACTGGGCCATGGCTTCTGGCTACATCATTGCACAAACTGCTTGGACTGACAGTTCTGATTCTGCTTCTGTGTGTGGCTGTGCTCACAGAGCAGGCTGGGCTGCATTTTCTATGCTGGCACGTTTGCCGAGCTGTGCCACAGCAGCAAAGTCAATGAGGGTGCCACTTGAAGAATGATGGCAGGAATCAGTGCTCTTTAGCCTGTGTGGGAGGTTTAAGCATGGGGTCATTTGGTCTGGGGGTGGGTACAGAGGAACACTCAAGCTCTCTTGAGGAATTAGGGAGGCTGCATTTAAAATACTTCTGAGGCTTGATCCTCATGCATGGAGTGTTGTCTCATAACAGCACTCATTTCTCATCTTTTTTTGTTCCTTCATGGCTTATAAGGCATATTTTACTCCTCTTCCTAATAAGTCAGTAACTGTGCCACAAATTGTCTGTCTAGATATTTAGACTTGGTTGTTGCCTTAATAAATGCAGCAAAGTTCTAGGCCCCCACTTAATTCCCCAATACCTGTAAAGTCTGATGTCAAGCAAGCATCCAGACCAAAACAGTAATTTTTACCTTCTCCCCTTGCTCTAGCAACTTCGATGGACTCAGTTGTTTTGAGGCAAATATAGAATATGGATCTAAGGGCTTGAATGTGAAATGAATAGGCTGATAGGTTTACAATATTTTGTCCCAGAAATGTAAATACCACCCTGAGGCCACATCCAAATGAAAACTCTTTGGTTGAAAATTAGCACCTGGACTTCAGCCTATAAACCCCCTCCTTATGGCTTTTTCCCCACGAAATTTACCTTTGGGGTGCACGAGGTTTGCTTTTGTGATCCATTAATAATTCTGAACCTTAATATCATTAGCCCAACAAAATTATCTTTTTGATTTATCGTAAATTGAAGCCAGTACACATGCATGCAACCCCACGTGGGAGCTACTGGTTTGTTCTTTCTTCTTCTGCAGTGTTGGTAGCCTGGGATGCTGTTTGACACCTTATCAGCATCCACTGGTCCTATACCTTTCCCTTAACTCCCCTCTAACTTCAGTACCATTCTCAGCCTGAGGCATATGTCAAATGGAGGGTTTATGCCAAGTTACTGCCAGATTGATTCTTTAACTGCAGGACAGAAAGTTATAAAGCACTCTGATCTCCTTGCCAGCTGCCACTGAAGGCACTCACACTGCACACTTGGGCACTCTTCTACTGCTGGATCTGACAGACTGATGTTGTTACTGCAACTGAAAGTGGTATCTTAAAGCCATACATAACAAGTGTCATTTCCATTTTAGAAATGGCAATTACAAACCAAGGGTGTCCTACTTTTCCTAATACCAGTGTTGAAGTTCCATGTTCTGCCCTTATTCTGCTATGTACGCAACCAACTGTTGTTCTACTTACTCATGAATGAAATTGAAATCAATAATACTACAACAATGCTTAGAGATAATTCTCGTATTAGGGCTCATTATTGTGCAAGGTGCTTGTAACTTCACTTCTAAGAAAGGTACTATTTGCAAGAAATTAGTATTTTGTCTATCATAGCAGACTCAGACATTGTAAAGCATTAGTGTTGTGTTACTGCTACTTTTCCTAATTTTAGAACAAAATATGCTTTTTTTGAAAAGAAATTAAAAAAAAACCCAGAACTGTCACTACCTGCATTGGAAGTATCATTTTCTCTGTCATCTAAAAGACTTTAGGAATACTAATTTTAAGTCTTTTCCCAATACAACTCTGAACAGCTTAAAAAAAAGGGCAGTGTTCTCTACTACAAAAACCAAAGCCTCTGTCTTCCACCAGTTCTGATGTCTTTTGGAATTAGGTGCCAAGAATTCAGATTTCTATTAATAAGAAGATCACTAAAAATTCTGACTGCAGCAAATAATGATTGATTCAAGTTTTGTGTTTGTGTTTCACTGACACCATTTCCAAGCTGGTATCCTCCTTTGAGGTTTCACTACTATTATCACTTATGATTATGTTAAACTGGATATTCTGAAAGGATTATAATGAGTGGATCCATTTGCTGCTATGATGGTCACATTTGCCTAACTGACACCTAATCACATCTCATCCCAGCTAGATTCCAGAATCAATTCTGGCTGTACTCTTGAGTTTCAGGACTATATGTGCAAAAGTACAGAGCAACTGCTGTAGTGTACAGACCTAGACACACTAAGGAAGAGGACTTGTAAAGATATTCTGGTTCTGTGTAGCTCACTGTGTAGCTCAATAAGCTCCTTGTGCAGCTATGAAACACATCTGGACCAGATTCTTACCTATATAAAATTTTAAAGCTGTTTATTATGCTTGTAAGACAGAAGAACCATCCACCAACACGGAACATCTCCAGGGGAGCCCTGTGTGTGACAAAGATGCCGTGGTTCTGCTTGGCTCCATTTGTGAAACTCCCACACAATGATTGACGCAGACCTTTTTCTGAAGTGTCTATCTGCAATGTTTTTATGAATGAATTCTAATTCTTGGGCAAGTAGCACTGCTTAAATCTTTCATTATTAGTGTTCTTCTCTAGTGTGTATCTGTCTTTGTGCAGAAATCACCAACTTGGCTGCCTGAAAGCCATTGAGGGCCTGTAACTCAAGAACCCTCACCCCAGCAGACAACAGCAATACTAGCAAGCATGACTGTTAATAGTTCCAGGTAGATTTCTGTATCTCAGCTTAGCCATAAAACTGAAAACATTACTCTGTGTCTTAAGCATGGGCATAATCCTGGGGGTACCCATCCCTTTTTGTCTTAAGGACAAAGTGAAATCCCTTTTAGTTTGCAGTAAACAGGAAGAAAAGTAAAACTGTGCCTCAAGGGAAACGGACAAAGCAGTTCTGGTTTAGACCCTGGTAGGCATTCGCAGTGTCCAAAACCTTCAGTCTAGCCTGTATTTTAAACAGGACATTGGTCTGGGATTACCCACCTTACACAACTGACTGCCAAAGCACTAAGTTAAGAAACATGCCAAAGATCATAACAAAGAATTTGTAGTAGAGCAGCAGTATCAGCTTTGCTTCCCAGACAGTGGTCTCCCCAGAGAGGTGTACTTCTTATATTCTGAGATGACCATCAGGTGACCAGCTGAAAGCCACTGCTTACTTATATCTTTTCCTTCTCTTTGTTAATGAAGTTCTAGCTCGTTGGCTTATTCTATCACTGATTTATAGAGAGGCATAAGTCTTACAGAGGGTTCAGAGTGAAATCAGAGGGTCTTATTCTGCTCAAAGATCACAAGTATAAATATAAAGTGACTTCACTGAAATTAGGGTAAATCCTCCCCAGTTTTACATCATTGTATCCAAAGTCAGACTGTCACTGACATAAGTCATTTTATAGAGGAGAATAGGGCAAAAGTGTTGGGAGGTTTCACAGTCAGAGGCCATTTGTACTGTGACTAGGGGTTACTCAGCAAATTATTTTAAACCCATCCTGATAATTACTGGATGTGTTCCTTGTTATCTTCTGTCCCTTGACAGCAACGCAGAATGGAATTTCAACATAATGCAGATGTATGGTGTGCATGGTCTGGGAGGGAAGAAGAGTTTCACAGCACAATACTTTTGTCACTGCCAAGCACTCAGGTCTTCATTATGCCCATCTCCTTTGCATTGCAAGGATTCAACACAGCAAAAGATTACCACAGATGGGGAATGATAGGGTGATGGAGATCAACAGGGCTGTGATTTAGCAAGGGAAAGAAAGAAAAGAGAAGCATAAAAAGAATCTTAAGGAAAACCTCTGCTAGGGCTGTTGGATATAAAAGCTCCGGGGTGTCTGTGAATCTAATGATTTATTGAAAGTAAAAGCTCTGTGGTGGCTGACATGTGATGTAAATAATATGTTCAAAGGAGTCAATAAAGGGTAGAGCTGCCTTTAATAACATATTATGTATTATCAGCTGCCCCATTGTACCTTCTGGCACGGTGGGGTGCTGGGTGTGGTGCAGCTGAGCGTCAGCCCTCACTAGTTCATTGCCAGGTCATCTCTGGGGAGGAACTGTTCCCTGTTTACAGGAAATGCAGGACAAGGGCCAGAGGGCCAGGCTGAGCACAAGCTGAGGCCACCACAGCTCACTGCCTCTCCCTCATGCCTGGGAGAGCAGGAAGGGGGCATACCACTTGTCCGAGGCCCAAGGACACTGTGTTTTGTTTTCAGGCACGTCCAGCTCTTACTGCTGATTTGTTTTACCTATTGTTTTAAAGGCACAGGACTGGGGAGGGTAAGGGTGCTCACAGACAGCAGTGCACCCCAAGGTACATCACTGAGCCTAAAGTGTGGATTGGCTACACAGGTGTGTCAAAGCAAAAGCCTCAAAGCCATCCATTCTAGCACATCTGGGACATGGCTAGTTGAAAACTCACTCTCAGGCTTTCTCTTATCCCTTCTCTACTCATAGTGCCCCAGGCTGGGCCAGAGGACATTCCCTGAAATGAAGCCCAAACACCTTCGTGTTCCTCACTTCCTGCATTCCGTTCCAAAACTAGACCTGCACCAGCACTGTCGTTCTGTGAGCATCTCCAGTGGTTGAAGATGGGAGAGTTTTGTCCCTGAAGTTGTCTGGAACAGAGCAAAAGCCTTATGCACCTGACCAAAAATCCTCTTCCCCTCTCTTATATTCTTCACCGCAACAATGCAAGAGCAAAATTCCAATTGAAATGCTTGTGGAATTAGAAAGAGCACCTTTCTGGCCTTGGCAGGCAAACAGTTTATGCCTCAGAGTATGAAATGTGATTATCCCTGTGTTACCTTGCTTTGACAGGCTGTGTATGCTATTAGCAGACATCATGTCTTTCCTGCCCTTTCCAGACTTCAGATACAGTATTTGCCTTGATGATCTGGCATAATAGGGAACTGACTGGCTAAACACATGCTGCACTAATAGGCATCTCCTTTTACTGGCTTTAAATGCATTTGGACTTTAATTTCCTTTAGTAATGAGCCTTCCTTTTGCAGAATGAATTAAAACAATCATTCACGAATGGATACAATAAAATAAATAATCAATTTTAATAAAACAGGGTACTTCAGCACCCCATTGCATCTCCCAAATTACTATCACTGCATTGGGTTAATATGATTTTAATTTTTTACAGTAAGAATGTCACTGTCTGAGAGTTTGAACTAGTAACTACTGGGCTTGGGATTTGAGATAAAGACAGGGATAGGGATACTGCATGCAGAAAAAAACTGTATTCAATCCTCTTGGCCCAGCAGTGGAGGGTTGGGGTCTTTGCATGTATCGATTATTTTTCCTACCCACTGGATGGTGTGAATTTTATATATGTGGGTTTTGCCACATATACCCAGCTGTGTCCAGGTGAGATTCTGGTCTTGCATCCAATACATTATAACTAGTTATGAGCTGAGACTCCTGTGACAGAGGAGTTAAAATGGACACAGGGTAGGGTCTGTGGATGGGGAGGTTATGGCAGCAATTTAGTAGTCATTTGTAAATTCAGCATATGTGATCTGAGTTGATGTGTCAAGCTCATCACCACTCAGCTAGATCCAGGGAATATATACTTGTGGAGGATGTACCCTACAGAGAAAGAATAGTTGTTTCTACCTTCTGAGGTAGTTTCTATAAGCTTGCTTTGCTGACTCAGGTCAAATAATTGCTAGCGCAATCACCAATACACACAGAAAAATATTTAGGGTCATAACTGTCATTTATCTCAGAGCTTCAGTAGATCCAGGTCTAAATGAACTCAACACCACAGCCATTCTCTCTTTAGCAAGTATTTGAAAGGATTGTCTTTTAGCAGTCCAGAAACATGGTTTTGTTAATGAATGGATGAAACACCCTAGACAAAAAGACATTCTGTTACCCCATAAGAGGCAGAGCAGAAGTCAGCGTTTACCTCAGAAACCCAGGCAGTTCACTTACTTCCTACTGCCACTATGTGGAAACAGTGAATATGGTGAGCTGTGTGTTGATAATTACTGACAAAAGCACCTTTAGTATCCTGGTTCCACTGTAGGAATGGGACCAAGGACATGATTTCTAGCCTCTTCTACTGCTTTCTTCATCTTGTGGTGACATTTTTGGCCAAATACTGCTATGATCTCCACTTGCAGGTACTTTTGAAACAATAAGAAATTTTCAGAAAATATATAGGGGGCCCTCTGGCCTTCAACTATATTGGTGGTAATTAATTTGCATAATCCAATTTGTAGTTTGCAACAGGTGCAAAGAAAATAACTATTCTCTCTTTCTCTGTCCTGACACTGACTGGGGATATAGAGTGAAAGACCACAGGGAGGCAGCAAGGAGGTAATCCAGGTAGTCCAGGTGTCTGAATGCTGAACAGATACCTGTTAACCAAATGACATCACAATGGCTGAAAGATCAGCACACCCTGAACACTGGTTTGGAACTTAATGGAACTCATTAAGCAAGGTGTCCTTTTCTGACCTCTTGAGTTTTATTAGCTGGGATCATCCTTTATGTAGCATATGGAGACAAATTATTAATTCATTTCAAATATGAACACAGCAGAGGCTCCTTAAGTGCTGCACTTGTTCATACCCTTCTTTAGACTGAAATACATTGAAACTTACTTCCAAAAGAAATCAGTTTAGTCCAGGGAAACTAATCCAGGTTGACTGGTGACAATGATTAATGATAAGCCACCCAGTCTCCTTCTCCAGAAACTGCATTTTATAATATGGAAATCCAATTATAGAAGTCCCCTGTCTCTGGACAGACACATGAGAATGATGGAGGTGCTCAGGAGCTGGGATGGGGTAATCTGGATGTCCTCACTGGCCACATCACACTTGTTTTCATCTGAGATGGATTCAGGCACAGGAGTCTCCCACCGGCCTGCTCCCTCCTATATGATTAACATGGAGGGCTCTCTCCCTCTACTCTGCCCTCCTGAGACTCCACCTGGAGTACTGTATCCAGGTCTGGAGTTCTCAGCAAAAGAAAGACATGTACCTGTAAAAGTGGGTCCAGAGGAGGGCAAAAAAATGCTCAGAAGGCTGGAGCACCTCCACTATGGAGACAGTCTGAGAGAGCTGGGGTTGTTCAGTCTGGAGAAGAGAAGGCTCCGAGGAGATCTCATTGTGGCCTTCCAATAATGAAAGGGGGCTTTTAAAAAAGAGTGAGGGTGTCTTTTTACATGGGCAGATAGTGATAGGACAAGGGGAAATGGTTAATGATCTTAAACTAAAAGAGGGGAGATTTAGATTAGACATTAGGAAGAAATTCTTTATCTAGAGAGTGGTGGGTTGCCCAGGGAAGCTGTGAATGTCCCATCCTTGGAAGAGCTCAAGGCCAGGTTGGATGAGGCCCTGGGCAACCTAGTCTAGTGGAAGATGTCCCTACCTGTGACAGGGGGATGGAATGATATTTAAGGTTCCTTCCAATCCAAACCATCCTATAATTCTGTTCTGTGATTCTGTGATCACTGTGGCACTAAAACTGCATACATCTGAACCCTACACAAATGCTTGCTGCTTCAAGGAGATGCTGTATTGCTCTTGACTGACCAACAAATTTCTAGCACACTTCCACTGTCAGCAGCAGAATCAGTTGCAAGGTAGAAATGCTGTAACTCTGTCCCAACACACATGATGGGACATACCTTATAGGCACTGGGATGGATCTACTGCACTAGCATTTGAAGGGACATTGCCAGCACATTTTAATAGCCTGACCAGCTCCACTTCAGATGTATAAGGAGCCACTTGGTGGAAAGGATGAATACAGGTATCACAAAGCACAGCTGAGTGGTACCTTGCAGGAAAGAGGACTCCCCTCTTCCCCTCATTATTGCTGCTGGGGCATAGACCATGAAGCAGAAGGTGAGATTTATGAGCCTTTCTTTAGGATGCATGAATTAATTAATTGAAAGCAAACTGCAAGCAATCTGATCCTTACTGGTACAGAGGACTTGTATCACACCAGTGGAAGTCACAGGCCTTCCCAAAAGTTTAGGTTTTCGCCAACCCAGATTTTTTTTTTTGTTTGGTTTTCCTTGTTTTTCTGTTTGTTTGCTTTGTTTTTTCATGCAGTTGGTGACTCTAAAGGAAGAAACAAGAAATCATTTGGGTGTGTAGCCAAGAGATGAACATACAGCCAAGAGCATTTGTATTGTTTTGCAAACAAAAATACATGGTCTTCATTGGCCTTTATTACAACAACCTTGGCTGGGTACTTTTGCCACTGTTAAATCACCCACACAAATCCTTACATGTCACTAATGCTGACTGAATAACTTCTAAAAATCTTAGAGAATTGATGTGATCATTGCTGAGGAATGGGGTAGAATTTGCAAGGTCTTTTGAAGGATAGATGTGAAAATAAAAGAAGAATTGCACATTCAAGCAAGAGTAAATACAGTATTCATCAATTTGCAAATCATGTTCTGTGAGCTCTCACACCTGTTGTGTTTCTCCACAGTGCTCTCTCATGCATGTACCATCTGTGCACAAACTTCCCACTCTGTGTTCTGCAGGGATCGAAGGTAGTAGAGACTTTATTTACAAAGTGCTAGTACAATGATTAGTTCAGCTTCCCTCTCCTTGATGGCTTCACTCTCCCCTCAGCCACTGAGGTCACTTGAGGTCAAATGTAAGCATACTATAGGGGCAGGATAACCAGAGAGTCTGTAGACTCCAGAACACTTTTTCAGATGTAGCAATACATGTGCAGAGGTAAAAGTACACAAATAACTAGTAGGGTGCATCCATACAGCTTCTCCCTACTCTGTACCTATCAGCAGCTCTGCTAATTATAATGTAACTGGTGCTAACTAAAAAGACTTTTGCTGCACCGCATCCTCCTGCATTTACTCAGTCAATTAAATGTCAGACTGTCCCAGAAGGCCCACTGCTTCCTTTGTTGTGATGGGTCACTCTTGAAATGACAGGCAATTGCTGAAGGGGCAGCAGATAATGTGCCAGCAATCTGTTCTTATCCAGCCAAATCACTGCTACAAGGAAGAGAATTAATTGGGGATTACCATGTCTATTGAGATACTGCAAACTCTTGGACTATTTCTTCCCTTATTCTTCACACCCACACTTTTATTTGCATCTTCCATTGCATTAAAGTTTATTGCTTCCCGTAAGCTCAGTTAGCAGTGCTTTCAATGAGCTAAAGAAAAGTATCATTTAGTCATTCCTGGGCGCAGTTCAAGCCTTCAAAAAGTAGGAGCACTAGGAGATCACAGGAGCATAGACATAAAAGATGGATGATGACGTGTGAGTTCATTGGATTAAGTGCATGCTGGGTACCAGGAAAGGTGCACTACCCAGGAGCTTCTGTGACAAAATAAAACAGTCGCAGAAGTAAAGACCCGAGTGCTATTGGAGTGGTCAGAGAAGAGGAGAATGGAAATGGTGGCAAATATACCTGTGCCTATCCCGTGTGCAAATGAGATCCATAACATTTTGAGACTTCTCTTTAAACTCAAGCTGGTGCCACTGGGATACAGGTCTACTGCAAACAAAGCCCATGAAATAGTTCAGCAATATTGCAAGTCTGCTACTGTATGAACCTTTAATAATGCCATTCATAATGATTACAAGACTAATATACTGAGTTATTCTTCCCAAATTATGTGTTCTTTTATTAACATAATGCAGTCATTTATCAGAGAGAGAGAGAAAAGGAAGGAATACCTTAATTTCATGTCTTCTGGGACAAACAACTACAAAGTGCAGAAGGACTGTGTGAGTAAGGACTGAGACTGGCTAAATTATTAATCAGTCTCCTGAGCTGTTCCTGTATTTGCCTTGCTCTTGTGCTGAGGTCCCTTTGCTGTTGAAGCTGGACAGGTTTTCAAGAGTGTGGTGATGCCACCCACACTGAAAAACTGCAGATAGTACTAATAAGCCAGAGTAGACAATGATGAGGAACAGTGTTACTGCTTGAGCCTTTGCCCAGCCATGGCAAATGCACTGGGTGGCCCGTGAGAACTCCTGGACTCTGCGCATGAGGGAAAAGCTGGAGGCATAACAGAAAGGCTGACAGGCACACTTGCATGGGAGACACCTGCTTGCAGCTTAGAAATAAACGCAGATATGTAGGGAGTTCCCTTTCTGAAAGGAAATAAGAATCTGGTCAGTGACCTTGGGAGTCTCATCACTGTCCTCTTACTTACATTAGCCCATCTTTGCCCAGCCTTCTGTCACTCTAGTATTGGCTTTGAAGCCTTGAGTTTGTTCACATCTGGGATCTCCAAGTGGAAGATTAAAGAAAAATAAAGAGATGAAGCAGAGCTGTGAAAGGAAGTTAATGTGTCAGAGGAAATGAGAAGTATAAAAATAATATAAACTGAGTAATCCAGGCCCACATTACAGACTGACCTGTCTGGCCAACATGTCTACCGGAAAACATGAAGATGTCAGATTTTGTTTCTCAAGACAAAAGACTTGCCCTGTTGGCTGAACACTGGAACCTTACCCTGGAAATGTAAAAGGCTTGGGGCCACTGTGGTGAATAAGCTGTATATAAACTCCCAGAATGACACTGTAGTCAAAAAACCAAATATGATCCTTTAATGTGAAAACTCAGTAAAGTCAGGTAGGAATAGATGGGTGTTACAGTTGATACACACGGCTTGGTATACATCTTTTGCCTGTGCTGGAATAATGAGTTTTGTGTTGCAGTACCAAGAGCAGTATCAAAAATGGATAGTAGCAAAAGCTGATGCTAAAATGGTTGGTAAATTGAATAATGCTAATGGATAATTGGATGAAGTTCAGAGATTTTAGAATTATTAAATCATAGGCGGCATGACACCAAAATCTTCACCTATTTCATATAGAAGTCAGAATGAAGGGACAACTTGAATACAGCTTGTGAGTACACAGTAACAAAATCTGGAAGACTGCCACCAGGTTCAACAAGATCCAGCAACTGGAATTTGGAGCTAAGCATATACAGATCAGCTTTAGTCATGCTTTGTGGAGGTTTTGAGAACACTGGCAATTTTAATTGAAGGGGTTTTTTTTTTAATAAAATGCTGTGAAACCACAGGCCTGTATTGCACTGGCCTGTGTTGCACACCAGGTCCAGTACTCTTACTGCACAGCTTTCTCTGGGTTTCTGGAGCTGGATCCATATTCCCTTGAAACAGCTCAAGGATTCTGGAATCTGAGTATCTTGTATATCTTGTACTTTAACTGATGCCATTGGTATTACCATTATACTTTTCTCATCCTTTTGATGTTTTCACAGAAAACCCATTGTCACAATATCTAACTTCCATTTTAAAATGTTAGCATTATTTTACTGCATCCATTTTGAGGGGTTGACTAGGGATAAACAAAGCAGTTTTGGTTGCAGATAAGCATGAAGTTTTTACTCCAAACTGGGCCAGAGCATTGATCTTTTGGGGAAGCTTGAACGAGTTCAGTTAACTTCCCATTGCTCCTTTCAGAGTCTTCTGCTTGCCTAAACGGTTGCCTTTGAACCTAGCAGCCAAAAAAAAACCCTGCTTGATAAATCTTGCTTTCCAAGCCTTGCAGTTCTGCAGGGATTCTGTATGTCTGAGCAACAGCGAGTCTTGGAATAACACCATTGAGCTAGTCTGTTCTGTTTTTCTGCAGTGCCTACACTGAGCCCTACAAGGTGTGCCCAGTCTCTGTAACACCAATGGAAGTTGTCACATCAGATGAGGAACAAAAGAGTTCAGAAGATGATGAGAGCAGCCTTGGTGATCCCAGTCTCACCAACAAGGTAAAAAAACCTAAAAATGGTTAATGCATGAAATCTGGAGACGGAAAAGCAATTTGCAGAAGAACCTGGATTCTCAGCTCTTCTCTGCTCTTTGTCTGGTGCTCATTTAGAAATGGCAGAGCCATCAGTCCTTTACTCCCCCACTGCGCTAGGAACAATTTGCCTCTACAGCACGTGGCAAACGCAAAGAATGTAGTCTGAAGATAGACAGTGGAGGCAACATAAACAGCAAGAAAGGCCTGACTTGAATGTCAGGAAAAATGTCTCACTCCAAAGCATTTAGTTGCAATCTTGAGAATTTAAAATTACGTTGAATAAAAAAAGACAAAGGCATTATTGGAACCAGTTCTACATTGGCTGGAGTAAACTGTCTAATAGGTCTCTCCCATCTCAAAATTCTCCCATCAAGGGAAAATGCACTTGTGTTAGTATTTATTGTACTGATTTCTGATTAATAAAACAGCTCTTAAACAAATTACGGAGAAGACCATGGAAATGGAACCATAGCTTGGCACCATACAGTGCTTACTTCCTGTAAGCTAAGTGCAGATGATAAATGGTATCGAGCAGGTTTAGAGACAAATTTACCTTTGTTTTCCACGGGAGGGTGTGTGTGCGTGCATGTGTGCACATACATGTGTGTGTGTCTCTGTTCTTAAAACGTAATATGAGCCTAACAATCTACTCCTGGGTGAGATTGTGCAAGCATCCAGAGCATAGCTCATTAGGTATGCATGCAACAAATGGGTATGTTCTTCTAAAGTTTTCCGATTTGAGCCCCAGGAATTAAGGCTGCCTATGAAAATAGCAAATCATGATTTCCTACACGTCTCTCTGCCCTTTCCTTTCGACCTGGTCTCTCAGTGTCAGCTATATGGCTTCCTGATTGTAGATGGCTTTTGTTTGGTCATGAGCATGTGTCAGAGCCTGAAAAAGTCTGTGCAGATGACTCTCGCAGGTAATGGCTAAGTAAGAGTCAGCTCTGTCAAGGAGGAGCATAAGTAGATTGATTCTAGGAAGACAGATCTCTTCAGGCATTTCCAGAATGTGAAGCTTTGTTTAGGGGCAATTATAGAGAGGGGAGCAGAGTTTCCCCCTTACCAGGACACCAGTTCTTGAGAAACACAAAAAGAAACAATGCAGAATGACATTGAAAGGCAAATGAAATTCCTGTTGCTCTAATCTCAGAGCAGGAACAGGTTCCTTTGATTTCTCTTCATGCTGTATCACATTTACCTCTGCCCTGCAGGGTGTTGAGCTACCTCTGGTACCAGTGGAAAAGACTGTGGTTTGTTCTCCCGGATGACATGAAACAAGTGAAACAGTCACAACTAACCTTTATACTCTTTTCTCTGAGATTTGTGACCTTTTGTTTGGTCGTTTGTTGTTTGCACGTTGTTTTGGAAAGGAAAAAGCCTTTAAATTTCTGATATTCCCTGTTAAGTGAAAAACATTTTTGCCTTTCAGTTAATTTCCTACTAGTTAGCTGACAAACCACTAGCATTTCTAGAGCATACCCTAGTGTCTTATCTAAGACAGTTAGGTTTCTCAGCATCTCTTAGTTGTGATGCTAGTTGCGAAGTGACAGCACAATTATGACTTGAGTTCATGAGGGAAATACATGCAATCATTGTGCACTTGGAAGCAAATTCAAGACTGCTAAAACCAATTTTATGCCATTTTTGTAGGGTTTTACTCAAGACACTAGGAAATGATGCTTTTCTAAATGTCTCCCTTATCACATGTCATTCATTTTAAGTGTTTTGCTGTGCTGGTGTAACCACACTGGATAGCTGGCAAAGAAGGCAGCATTTAGAGAGAACACCCATGTGCTTCAGAGTCTAACTGGAGGTATTCCTCCCACTCTTGAGGAGAACACAAACTAAATGCTTGCACATGGCTGACAGAGAACATCAGAACAGGTCTGGTTGCTTAGTTGGCCTTTGCTTCTCAAGCAAACAGTCAGCAAGGGTCACAGTACCCAGTGCCAGACTTCCTCAAGCTCTTGGGGAGCTGCCTTAAAACAGCTTCATTTGACAACAGGCCATCTTTCCAAGCTGACTAATGAACCAGTGAGTGATCTTGTCTCAGAACGCACTGGTATCCTTACAGAGGAATGTTTTTCCTACTCTACTGCTCCTGTCTTTGTTTATTATCTTCTCACACCAATCTTCCATGAGACAAGGGAACACTGCCTACCCTAACAAAAACCTGCCTCTATAATGACAAAGTGTATAGAACTTGCCCAGCTCCCCCATGAAGTGATACATCCCTTGGAGAAAAATCTTCAGGACAATATGGAGCAGCTACACAACATGAAACAGTTCAGATGCACTGTCACTTGGAGAGAATTGGGAGACACATATTGGTCTGAATGCAAAAATAGTGCCATGGATTTCAAAATGAGCTAATCTTGTCAAAACAGCCATTTAGGGCTGGCTAAGACCCGAATTTAGATTTCCAAAAGACACGCATGCATACACTAAAAACAAACAAAAAAAATACCAAACCAAACCAAAAAAACCTTCTGGGGTTTGTTGGTTTGATTTCCTTTTCTCTCCTACTCAGGGAAACTTGGTTTAAATAAAGGCATGAAACAGCCTAAATGATAAAACTTCCTCCCTGTGCCCAGATATATGAATTTCATTTTGCACTGAGATGGATTCTACCTGCTGTCTTTCATTGACGTGAATGAATTCCTGTACCAAAATGCAAGCAGCATCTTTTGGTTTTGCTCACCTGCTTTCTCCCAGCTTGTTTGCTGGTGATTCACAAAACTTCCAGTTTGAAGCACATTTTTTCCTCTGATGTTTCTTTTTAAGGCTCATTTTTACAAGTAAATATAATATCAAAAGTTAGCTTTGTACACACATTCCTGGTATTGTTTCAACAGCTTGTCTCCTTTGAATTCCTGCTCTCCTAGGGACCAGATTCACACACGTGGAGAAATTTTCAGGGGCTGCTGGAACCCCTGCACTGTAAACAATCTGAAATATAGCCAATAATACCTCTTGAGGTATCTTTTTACATTATCAGCTTTCTTTGAAGGAGCAAACAGAGGGGCTTTCATCTCTGTTACAGGAATTATAGAGTAAATGAGCTTAATAGTTTGGATTTGACTAGGCACCGACTTTACACAGAGTTCCCTTTGTCAGAACTTAGTTTTTCTAGCAGTCTCAGAATTTCCAGCTTAAAAAATATCAGAAATAGAGACAATATAATCTTGAAAGTGTACTTTGGAGAAGCACAGCTCCATGCTTTGAAATGGACTAAAATCAATACATACTGGTAGGTTTCATCTATTTCTAGTTATGATCTGAGTTTATGAATTGCCTTGGTAGTTTGAGGAAGATGCTGCATATGCTGGATAATCAGCTACCCCGCCGTAGCTCGAGCCTCTCGCTTTACTGTCAGAATCTTCAAGCAAAAGTCTTCAGACAGTTCCTTTCTTGTAGGTACTTTTTTAGGACTCAGTCTCCTGTGCAGTTGATAAACCTTTGTCACCAGCCTCATAAAACCCCCAGTTATTATAAAACTGACAGAATCCCTGAGACAATTCTAACCCTTGTCTTACTGAAGATAAGGACCCAGCAAGGAGGAGTGATTTTATGATACATCCAGAGAAGAGAAAAAACCCATCTTTTGCAGAATAGTGGTCAAACTTGCAGGCAAGGCAGAAACCTAGGTTCTTGTCTTTAGGTTCACTGTAGGACAATCAAGTCTTTAAAGGAATTCACAGAGATGATAGTATGGGGAATGCATCTGCCTTCCTACTACATTACTACTACCACTGCATTAACAGCTCTACCTGGGGAAGTAGGTTAGGGTTGGGAAAGGGCAAACACATGTGGGACAAATGACAGCAGAGGCTTCAGGGTGGTCTGAGCAGTTTCTGAGGAAATACACAGAGATGAAGCACAGGTTGGGAATCAGTGGGGATGGGTAAGGGGCAGGAACCCACCTACCAATTTAAGAATTCATTTTACTAGCATCTTGCAGAGACCCATACATATGGTCCTGTAATGACACTATAAAGCATCATGCCGTGGACTGGGCTTCAGGAGCTATTTCCATCATGCTGCTTGATTCAGACAGTGTCACACAAATGCTAAAGATGTATGATATATGCTGATCAAACAAAGCAACAGGCTTAAAAATAACCCCAGTAGTCAATGGAAGGCATTTAGACTGCAATCATTTGCACGATTTGCCCCACGGCAATAAGAGGCTGTCTCCCTTTACAGGGTGCCTTTGGAAGGAAAAAGCAGTAGTTGGACAAATGGGTGCTAGAAATACTGAAGCAACATCAGCTATTTTAAGAACTCTGTTATGGTATTAAAGATATATAGCAAACTACATTAAGCCACCAGGCAAAGGAACAATTAAGAATGTTCTCTTAAACTGGTCTGTAAACACAGGAAGGAGTTAGAGCTGAAGGGAATCTCAGAAGAATAATAAGAATAAAAGAATGTGATTAATCCGTGTGAATACCTCTGAGAATTATAGTCTTTAAAGTAGTCAGGAAATAAATTTAATAAAAATCCTAGAACAAGTAACAAAGCCATAGCTGGAACATAAAGACGTTTCTTCCATCCAGAACACGTATCTGTTTGCCAGTTAACGGTATGGGAAATCTAAAAGTAAACCAATCTGTATGCAAATACCATTGAGTTTAGTCTAAAACCAGTAATATGTTACAAGGAACTGTATGAAGACAGCATATGAGAGATGTGATCTTACCCTGGTTGCAAAATGTGAAAGTCTATAGCAAGGTGAATAGCATGTAGCCAGAGAAAAATGGTATAATAGAGAGGGAATTCAGATCAGATGTGTCTGAATTTTATGCCAGTGAAAACCCAAAGCATTCGGGTTAGTCACTTGGGACTTCTGATTTAACATATCTAATTCTAGCCAGACTGGTGGTGTGCTGGAAGAATGAAGGGGAACTTCCTACAGACATAATCCCTAATGCTGTTCCTATGAAAAGGCAGCACTGGAGGTAAGATGCTCCACCCTTCTCCCAAGTATCATAATAAAAGACAGTGGACAAAAAGGGGGCCGGCCACCCCATATGGCAGATGGAGAAGAGCTGCACTGCACACAAACAGGGAACACTAAGCAGAGTCTCAAAGGTCTCACAAGCAGGGCAGCTACTGACTCAACAGCAGCAGTACATAAGAATGCCTTTGCTGCTCCTTACACATTTCCACTGGGTGGGCTTGGTGCCCAGATTCCAGTAATCATTCTGTTTTGCAAACCTTTAACATACTAAAATATGCACTCGTGCACAGACACAAAACTGAAATATGCTGGAGTTGGGAATTACAGATTTGTGTGCCTTGAGGAAGCACCTAATTCAGATGCCTTTCAAGGGACAGCTCTTGATTTATATAATTACACAGATCCTCCAGGACAGCTGCAATCTAGCTCTTCAAGGATGGGATCTGGAAGACAGATGTGGACTGCTTTTCCTTCTCTCTCACTGATTCACAGAGCTAACCTGAAAAGGTGATTTGTTCTTGTAATGCTTCCGTTTACCATTGGCACTACTGGGAACTGCTACATAGTGCATAATAATTACAAAATGGGCATTATGAAGTCACTCAGAGACTGAAGCTTATAAAACTGCTATAAGCCTCTGATTGTGACAGTAGCACTCTTGTCTGGGTACCATCAAGCTACAATACACCTACTCTGAGCTATCTCTGAAATATGACACACAGAGTAAAATGCATGAGGAGATGCAGTTTGTCCACGTTAGCATGGCAAGTTAGTGGCACACACAGTGATGGAGCTTCTGCTCCCATGTCTTCACTAGTTGCCCTGCTTTGAAATCCAGAGGGTACTTACTCCAAAAGAGTACTCCAGAGAAGCGACTTGCACAATACTAATGCTTCTGGTTTAGGAAATTGTTCTGTGATCTACTTGTGCTGCTCTTAGGCCAAACAACTCCATTCTAGACCCATGCTAGTTGCTGGGGGCAACTTTGCCCCCAGCCCCACAATTTTTTTAAGCTGGATCAGGAGACCAGTCTGGTTCTGATCAAGGTCATGCAAACAGCTGGGTCAGCACAACTGAGAGCTGGCACTATGGTCAGAAGGGAGGGACTGGCACTGTCGCCAAAGTGCCATCAATCTTTATGATTAATATGTCTTAGCCAAAATTCAGGGACCTCAGTGTCCCATGGCCTGTCTAGAGCAAGTCTGAGAGTGTCTCTAGCCATTGTCTGTCTTGTGTTATTTAACTGCTATTTGTTTAACCAGGAAATGAACTCTGAGATAGACAACAGTGTGTGTAGACAGACTTCTGGGAACAGGGAGTAGAGTGGGTGCAGGTCCCTCAGCTATTCACTTTCTGAAACAAAGTTCAAGTGATGATTATAACACTGCAAAGCTGCCAGCATTTTAGAAATCTTTACTCCCTGCAGCCATTCACCTGCCTAGTCCTGTAGTATAGCTCTCTCCCAGTTCCCTCTTCAGAAGCTGCCCTCTGGGCCTTGCTCCAAGCCTTTGCTTAGCAGATGGAGGCCATGGCAGCCATGTAGGGACCCTTGACTTTGTGCTTCACTGAGTCTTCTTACTAGCATACTTGGCCTGGCAAGCAATGTCACAAAGACTTGATACTGTGCTCATTTCCCCAGAGTCCATTTTAGGTCACTGAGGACTGCTTTTCTTTTCAACTACTAGACCACTATTTTAGCTCCCTACTTCATCACTGCTGAAAAAGTCAAACTTTTCCCAGTACATTCCTTTCAGTACATATTTCTATGCTTTGGTCATCTCTTACTGTAAGGACGAGTCACAAAGTAGGAGCAAAATACCCTGTCAGCCACTTGCACCTCAGAGCCTGCAGTTTGCTTCTTTCACAGTTATCTGTGTCTTCCAAGATGCCTGCCAGTTAAGTAGATGCCTCTGAGATTTGAAACAATGTTGTCTGCTGAAGTACTGAACTAATTCTGGAGATATTTAGGTCATTAAATTTAGACACTTTGTTTAGTGCACAATAAAGCCCTTTGCCCCATTTGCTTCCACAGGTCTCACTGACAGCAGTCAGAACAGTCTGGAATATGACCCATTTTGATAAAAAACTCCATTCTCCACATAGTATATCCTCAACAGCTGTGAAGCTAGCCTGTTCAAAGCTAAGCACTTTCTGCTTCTTAGACAAATTTTGGACCTGTAAAAATCCAGAAAAAATTTCACTCCTCCTTCAATAACAAGACATTTTTCAAATTTGCCATCTGTATTAGCAGCTATTATATTGTACTGTATTACTAGTATTTGAATTGGGGAAACAGTCTGTCATGGAAAGTCCAGGATGCCAGAAACTGAACAACAAAGAATAAAAGTCTGGTCACTATATTTACTATAGAAATATGTCGGTTCAAAGTGCTCTCTAACAGTGCTTTACTTTGTGGAATGAGACATCTCTTAATTGCCTCTGGCTTCTTCTGTTGACAGAAAGAAGGCCAGTCCAGAGTTTACCTCATTGCCCAGGAGCTGATGTCTTCAGAAAAAATGTGAGTTTGTTTTTATAACCTACCTGTTGCTCTTCTAAAATTGAAGCTGCGCAGTCCACCCTTCAGTATTCATTTGATGGCAATTAATTAAAGTTTGTCTCTCTCCGCAGATATGTGGAAATGCTCCAGTTGTTATGTATGGTAAGTAAATAATTTTAATCACTGAAACCTAAATACCCTTTTATTTAGCTGCAATTTAAAAGACATAAAAGCACTGAAGGGATTTAAGTGAATTTGAGGAGGAATGGCTTACTGTGAACCAATCAAATCTATCATTTCTCATCTAGAGGGAAAAGCGTTGGCCAACAGTGCTTGTTGGGGCTGAGACTGGTGTAAGATGCAGACCAAGCCTAGTGCAGAAAAGGAGATGGTGATAAACGGGTGAATTCTCTCTCTTCAGAGTGAGACAGATGGGAACAGAGCTATGAAGCATGGGGATTTGGTTTCAATGGACTCACTCTGCTTCCATTTAAGCTTCTTGTTTTCTGATAATGCAATATTGGCAATAGCCACTGTGCTCTGGAGATCCACGCTGTGTCACAGTGTCTTGGTTTAAGACAATTTAAGAGGCGGACACTCTAAAATTAGTTACCTCCACGTTAGTTTTAACAAATCCCTTTCCACCAATAAGGAGAAAGGAACAAGAGTAGATGTGAGGGAAAAAAAAACAGTCTATAAAAAAATGAAACATCAACAGGCAAAAAATAACAGTAATACTCACTAGTTACAAAGTTGCTGAAATCTCAGGGACTCCCCGGGAACAAAGATAAACTCAAAAGGGCAGAGTAACCCCTCTCCCAAGACGGCACCCTCGGCAGACCGCAGGAAAAACGGCTGCCTTGCCTATGCTGTTACTGGGTTAGGAAAGAAATGCTTCAGGACTTGCCCCGTCCCTTCCCTTTTCTGCTTCCTCTGGTAAAACCCCATGTAGTGAAATTTGTTTCCCTGCCTGCCCATCCCACTGCAGTAAAGGGATCTTACGAATATTTTGCACGTTCTCATTATTTCCCTAATTATGAAAGTAATTAAGGAAAAGAGAAAGAGAAAAAAAAAGAGAAGTTAAGATGTCAAATGAAAGTAAGAAATGGGCCTGAAGTAAACCGTTGAATGAATGCACTGGCATGCAAGTTAAGCCACTTACAGGTTGTGAAATGTCAGAATAACTGTAATCATGCACTGTGACTTTCCCTGTCCCAATTCCCATTGTCCTGGGTTAGAAAGTTTAATAAAATCTCCTCAATTTTAGAATTGGGAGGAGCTATCAGATGCATGAAGTTTAAGAAGGGCAAAATCACAATTTTGATTAATGATTTCCTTATACAGTGGAAAAGTTCTTATGCTTCTTGACCCATACACTCCTTTAGGGGGTACAGGAGGCTTTTCTTCAGCATAGCCAACAAGCAAGTTTCTCAAATAATATTTAGTTATTTGTATGAGTTGGTTTTCTCACTGGTGAGGATGTATGAATGGAACCTGGGTTAGAGAATGAAGGAGAAAAGAGAAACAGGCAGCCTGTTTTCACACTTGTCTCTAGTTCAGTCACTCCTTGGTTTAGAAGAGGTCAAAAATCTTTATGGGAACAGGCTCAGAGGGTATGTTTCTGTGTTTCATTGATTGCCTTTTGCCCTGGCATACCCCATCTCTACTTCTATAGGCTGACATCTGTATGATACCTACCTTCTGCAGTGGCATTCAGAAATAATCTGCAGGTTTCTCTGTTGCAGTCATGTTCAATCTAGAAAGCCACAGCCACAACAGTGTCACTTTTCCCACCCCAACTGCTGTTGGATCTTTATATTCACCTGTTGTCCAGTGCATTGTTCAGAATAACCAGAGAAACCATTACCAATTTTACAACATGTAAGTCCCTTAGAATGTAGGGGTAATATTGCCTAACCAAGGCAGTATTTTCAATACATAACACTAAAAGTTACAATAATCTAACTGCTCCTTTTTCCATATTTGAGTAGTTTTAGGAATACTCACATCAGCAAAAAATCACGCTTTGCTGTGCACTTGCTGTTGACACAAGTTTCACTGGCAGATTTCAGAAACAACCACGAGTGACCACAGCCACCAAATTGCTCTCAAGGTACAACACACCACTCATGGCCAGTTAGGCCCAAAGGCTTCCTTGACAGCATTCCTCAACACAGGCATACGTTTCTCTCTGTTTCCCATCACCAACTTTCTCAAGAAAACAGTTTCTAAATGCTTATCATCAAGTCTCAAGTTTCATCTTCTCATGTAAACCCACATATTGGTAAGAAAGGCAAAGAACTAAACCACACCCTAGCTGCTTTCAGAAAGGAAAAAAAGGCTTTTCTTAGGCATGCAGCAAGAGCAATTTCCCATCTCATTTCCAGGCTTGGCTCGTGCTGCTGTTCATTCAGCATAACAGAATCTGTTTGGCCTTTCAGTGGAGACTTTAATAAACTGATTGATTGCCAAAATGATGACATTTCCACACACCCACTCTGCTATTGAACTGAAAGACTGGAAACATTGTGTTAGCTCACAAACTTGGTATCAGTTGGTGAGGTAGTACGGATAATAACCTAAAAGGTTAGCTGTTACTTGCCCTACTCAAAGGTAATGCAATTCTCTGGAGCAGTGAGTTAAGAACTCATTCTGGTCTGAGCAGATGGAACTGGCAGGGCCTTTTAGTCCCAGTCCATGATCTCTTGCTACTCACAGTTTTTCTGAAGTTGATTAGTCTTTGAATTTCCTTCAGGATCATTTAATCTTCAAGCTTTGTCATTCTGTCTCCTATTTTTCTTTCCCAGCAATGCAGGCTGCACTTGACATCCTTTTCTTAGTGCTTGTTCCTGAACAAAATGCTGCAGGTGGTTTTCTCAGCCTAAAATTTCCCACATCACCAAGATGGTTTATTTGCTTCCTTTCAGCCAGTCTGTTTCAAATGGCTTTACAAAATATACACGAATCAAACTTAAGTGTGACTCAGACTGCTTCAGGATCCCTGACTGTATGGGATCAAGCATTTGCTTGATAGTGTATCATGGTCATGTTTATTTTGCCTTTCCTTTTTGATAGTGGACCTTTGGCTTTTGTACATAAAATCATCTTCTTTGTGTGTGTATAAACCCCTTTGAAGTAGTTATTACTTTCCTCCAAGACATTTATTGAATTAAGTACAACTCTGCACTGAAAAGACATCAGCCACAACACCTCCTTCTAAAAAGAAAGTTGATCCTGTTTCCTGGTTTGCATTTTCCTCGTAACAATGGACCACAACTCTTAGAAACAAAGAGACCCAGATTTATGCTTCCTAAGCATTTGGAGATATGGATATGAATATGATAAGAACAGATGTGTGCTGGTTCTCCAGCCTTCAGAGCAGTTTGGAATTCGACCATGCACTGGACATCCCAATGCTTATGACTGAAAAATAAATCTTAGGAAGTAAAAAAGAACAAAATCATCTTAGTGCTCAAGCCTCCAACTTGAGATTAAACCTCATTGATTAAACTCTAGTTTCAAAATTCTTGTTGGCGGCACATTCTCAAGAACAAAAAATAACTGCCCAATTTAGGAACCACTGCTACATGTTAGACAAAACAGAATTCCATCTTTCTAATTATTTACACTTCGAGTGAATGATTTGCTGAGCCTTTTTTACTACTGTGAATATCTTGGATGATGTTCAAAGTTCTGCTGGACCAATCAAGTAATTACTTTCCTAATTAAATGTTTTAGTGAATGCAATGTGCTGGCTAAACGAAGAGCTAGCTTGCTGTTAGGCCCTCTGAAGCTCTTATAAAAGCCTAAGGACACACTGGTACAAAAGAATAGCCTGCCCTCACTTACACTAGGCTGAATTTTTTCTCATTTATTTATTCATTGTTGTGTTCATCGGCAGTGGGAAAATAACTATGTATTGGCCAGGGAGCTTCCACAGTGGGAATGTTGAGCCAAAATAGCTTTCAGATAATCTGTATATCTCTTAAAAGGAGAAGGAAGCCACACCAGCACATCTGGCATCAGGACAATTCCCTGGTAGCAAGCCACTCTGATACAGTATTCTCAGTGCATACTGTAAAGTCTGCTGGTTCTGAAATTCATTTGCAGTGTTTTGGATGAATGTGTGTATTTGGTTGCATGTGAGCGTGTGCTGAGGTCAGGGTTCCTGACCTAGATTGTACCCTGCATGGCAGGGTAAGACACTAACGTGGCTGCTGTGGTAGCATTTTCTGCTGTTCATCTGGCGTTGTTTCTGCTGAGTCCAGTAGTGAGAAATTTGAGATCACTGCTTCATACAGATCAGGGGTCATTCAGTCTGCTGTAGGAGATGTGCTACTTTTTAATTCAGGAGTGCCACTTTCACTTTCATCATTAGGAGAGGGGCTGCTGACTGTGATGTAGATATCTCCAAGGACTACCATGAGTCAGACTTGGTTCACAGGATACTGTACAGCACCTCATGTCTGCACTTGGCTTTAATATAGAAGCTCTCTTCTCTCCCTTTGAACTCTTCACCCTCCCCTCAGGTATAATGCCTAGGTGTCCAAAAGAGCTTTGGATTCTGCAATATGCAGAATCTATTGAATCTACCTTCGTTCTAAAAGTGAGAGTGGTTATAAAATTCTGCATCATTTTATGCAATTAGTGTAGACTTGTATAATTTGGGCTGCAACAAGATTTCCTGTTGTCCTCCCTGGCCCTCTCACACAGTGTCAAATATGATCACTTCCCATTAGTATCAGTCCATTAAAATACCAGCCTGACTAGGGAAGCAATTGCAATTCTAGATATACATGTGAAATTATTTTGTATGCATGTATGTTAATATATGTATGTACCTTGCTGAAAAGCATAAAAGTCTGGATGCCAGGTGGGTGTTGTAGTGTGAACAAGGTAAACATGCTGTGTGCAGATAAGATTTCTGTAGCTGAAGTGCTAGAATCCCCACAGGAAGACCAAGGCAGAAAAATGGCCATGGTTTTCCTCTAATGAATCTGCTCTGTACATTCACTACCTTTTAAATTTTTTTTCAGTGTTGTTCCCTAATGGAAACTCACACATCTATTTTGAAAATTGTAGAAATATCCCAGGGGAATTTATTCACGCATCAGACCTTTCCCTTTTTCTTAATACAGACTAGAGATATATGCAGAGAAGCTGATTCAGCCATGACAGCAATAGAGGTCAGACCTCTGCCTGGTATAAATTTACATCATTTTTCTCTGGCAAGGAACTGCAAGAACAGCAGATGATTAACTTCTTCAAAGCATTGCATCGGGTCCTTTTGAGCTAAGACTTCTTTACCTTGTTACCAACAACAAGAAGCTAATTCAAAATCTGGGAAGCAGTTCAGTTCTATTCTGCTTTGTAGAAGCTTTGTTCCTCCCAATGAGATAATACAATAAAGAGCAGGTTGAGACTTTGTTTTCAAGATCTGGAAGCAAGATCACCCATATTCCTTAGACTGCAGGCATTCAGAGCTTTTCTAATTCAGCCACAATCTAGCAATTTTGTCATTCTAGTCTAATGTGCACTTTTTGTTCACAGAAATACTATTTGTTTCAGATATTTCTCTTGGCCTGTTAAAAGAGTGGCTTTGCTCTACAATCACCATTTTCTACTAGAATGTCACAGTTTCTAGCTCAAATGCAGGCCTGATGCTAGGAACACAATGCTGCGAGCCAGTGAGAAGGAACCTCAATTCCCACCTGCAGAGCAACTGCTGCTCAAACCACAGGACTAAAAATTACTATTGGCAAAACCAATATTAATGGTGATGTATCCCCTTCTGTTCTCCTGCCATTGTGGTCAATATGCAAAAACTAGGATTTCCATTATGACTGGATTAGAATTGTCTATACTACTGCTTTAGAAGATGAAAAATAAGAAACCCAAGGAAATCTAGCAACTGATAAGCATTTCTTGGACAATTTTAAGAGGTTTTCTTTCAAATAGAGCTATCTGTTTAACTACACCTGTAAGTCAAAATCCCGATTTTCTCTTCTCCAGAGTACTCACCTTTCTAATACTAATAGTTGCTTTCAACCCACTGCAGGTGGCAGATCCATCGGCTTTTTACAGTAAAGATAGAAATTAACTTCAGTCCTATCACCTCCTGACTACCTCTACTAGACTGGTTGCAGTAGTCCACAGTTCCCAGGGATTCATTCATCCCCATTTGATGAATTGATCTAATTTGGCCTATTCTGTTATATACAGAAAAAGGAAACCGACATTCTGAATCCAGAATGAATTACTGCATTCCAAGTTATTTTCAAGTAGAAGTTGAAGAACAGGAATCACCCAACATAGCATATATATGTATGTATATATGTACAGAGAGGCAGTTTTTTCTCCTGGGTGAACTACTTGCCTGAAGCAGTGGTTTAGCTGACAAGAGACTGGCTTTCCTTCCTTTCACTAGGGTCCTGCAAGGTTAAAGGTTCTCATTTGACTCATTTAGCTAATAAAGGCTAACTAGCAGCAGGGCTGAACTGCAGAAAGGATAACAGTATGTATGGGATGTATCCATCTTGCGAAATGTCTGTTGACACATATCCAGGATTGCTACAGTTGAAATTTGCAGCTGGACTCTAAAGCCCATTCACTCCCATTGTTGGAGAGATAAGATACACAAACTAACTGTTTCTACATCTGTTCACAAAATCCTGGAAGCTAAACCCAGAACTAACTCTTGTCCCATTAACTACACCTCTTGCGCTTCTATTAGAATATCACATTTCCTATAGATACTGAATCCTGTACAGAACTTTCTTGATAATTGCTCTACCAAAAACCTCTGGTCACTGGCATTGCTGACTTCTTTGAAAGAGTACCTGGAGATAACTACCTGCTACAAAAGTATCAAGGCTGGTGATTCCAGGTAAATTCGGCTACCTTTCTGTAGCCTGGAGCCACGTACATAATTTTTTTTCCCCCAAACCTCACGTGTAATCACTGTTTCCTCTTAGCATCGGCAAGCATTCCCAGCATCCTGCTGTGAGGCTCATAACCTCACAGAGGGTGTCAGATTCTCTTCCAAGAGCCAAACAGGTGACAATTAGGCAGAGCTCCACATAAACCATAAGATCTTGTTGAAACCCTGCATTCCTCCTTGTCTCATACTCTTATAACAAGCTCCAGGTTACAGTCCCCATTTACAGCAGAGAACAGAATTCTTCAGAGGCATTCCTGGAGGGAAAAAAACTGTAACTTGTGTGTATTAGTGATGTGCACAAACAAGAGAAGAAAAAAACCCCAAATCCAACAACCTTTGTGGTTGTGGGGTTTGATCCTCTTTGTTTCACTTCATTATTTGTAGGGTTTATATCAGGGATGTTAAGGGTATGGCCATTGGATGGATATAAAGGGCTTATTTATGGGTGCCCAAAATGTAATGAAAATGTTTATGTTTCAGAAATGTATTTTTATAGCTGAGTTGCTAACCTTCTATGTCACCTAGCCAGCTTGGGTGTTGCTTTCCCATGCACATGCAGGTATAGGCAAAAGACTGGTGTGAGATCTGTAGGCTCATCCACCCCTGGATGAGATTGAGCTTTGTAGCTATCACACCAGAGCCTTGAACCAAACAACTTCAGTTCATGAAGCTGTTCTAAGAAAGCTTTGATCCATCAGGGAATTATATGGACTCAGTGTTTAATACCTCCTGCACTTAGACATTGGGCTTTTGTGACAGACTTGGAGACTTTCAGGTGCCATGACTGATTACAGTTAGTGAGACTGGAAAAGGACTTTGCTTCTGATTAATGGCTTCACAGGCACTCAGCATTTTCAACAGTGACATAATTATTTTTTAATGGATGTTTATAGTGATTACTGTTATGCTACAGGGTTTTTATTAATCATTAGAAAGCTGGCTATCCAGACAACTGGAATTTAATTATTTGTCTGAGAATTCATTATAATCAAGGGGACAGACAATTAATAACTAATTAAATCCACTGAGATGCTGTGGGAAAGGAGTGTTAATCCTGTTGCTCACTTGTGGTGGAAAGTGGACAGATACAGAGCTGTTTGATGTTAATTTGGAAAAGATGACATCTTTGTAACATAATAGATTACTTAAGCACATCAGTAGTGAATTTACTACAGCTATTCACTTGTCCAGGCACAATAAGCTGAAAAAACCCTTTAGATTCTTTCCCTTTCCCTGGTCTGGATTAATTATGATGACTGAGGACTTTGAAAGGTTGCAGATTCCTTTGAGTTAATAAAAGCATCCAGAAAACAGCTTGATTGTCTTAGTTGGATGAAAAACTTCTGGATTATACACTGGCTGAAACATTAACTTAGATAGGCTAATTCACATCAGAAAAATTGGAAATTTATTAACACAACATTGAGATTATTTATGGTACTGGGGCAGAACATATTGTGGAAATCAGACCCAGATAATTAGGAAACATAATTATACTTTTTCAGAAATCTTTATGATATTGTTTTATCCAGGATATAGTTAATCAAAAAGAAAATTGTCATCATGATCTTTTTTTACCTAGTTCTAGTGGCTTTTCAGAAAACAAATGTTTTAGCTCTTATAGTTGCTAAAAACCCCCAACACTGTGTATGTTTGACTCTTGGCTAGTATCCATTAGATAATCCACTCATCCCAGTTCATGGAGAGCCAGTGTGTTCACTGCAGTTGACAGTAACAACAGAAAAGCCATGAATGAATCTGAGGAGACTAAAACCTGATTTTGCCTGGAGGCAGTCCCTATTGGTGAGAGAGGAATTGTGAAGTTCTTTGACTGGAGTCTCTCCTGCTTCTTACAGAAATTTTCAGCAGGATCACAGTCATACCAATCCAATCCCACCATGCTGAAATCAATACAGCGACCTTGATTTAATCAATCCAAAGTGGGCAATCTAATGTAAAGTACAGATTCACAGTGAAGCATATTCTGATGAGTTTCTCATACCTGGACATTAGCAAGTTTTATGGAAGTCAGATCTTTTTAGACTCCTCCTTAATAACCCTATCTACTTAAAAAATTTAACTAGACAGAAGCCAGAGTCATGAGAAATGCCACGGTAAATCCCAGTATGGCCCAGGGAAGTTCATAAGATTTTCCCTAAAAGTTCAGGGAACAGAATTTTATTTCTGAGCAATAGGTTCCTTCATCACTAGACCATGACAAATGAAGACACGCAGCCTATTCCCCCCTGGTTCAGGGCTGGACAGAAACAGTTTGGCATCTTTCAATGAACTGTGCAACCTTAGAGGTTCCTTTTTATCAAGGCCCTCCTTTCTTTCACAGCACATTCGGCCAGAACACACAGTGGAGTAGGAGGCCAGGAAATGGTCTCTGACTGGAAAAATCTAGCTGCCATTTCTATTAACTCATCCAGCAAAATAACCTTCCCAGCAATTGTGAAAGCAGCTGCATTTTTTTCATCCAATGAACTGGATAAAAATCTGTGGGCAGACAGAGAATGTTTTTAGTGTATTTTTGAAAAAAACATCTGATTTACTAATAACTCACTGTTGCAGAGCTGCATGTGAAAAAATAGATTCACAGAATGGATCTGGCCAGATTGATCAGACACCAGAGGTTTCCTTCTCACTAGATCTGCATCAGGTTAAAGCAGAGTGCAGTGCAAACCTGGTGGAAAAACAACTGCTGATGTGATGGTCTTAGTTTGTGGGATGCAGCTAGGGCTTTAAAACCAGCTCTGCTGTGACTAGATGCTTGGGCTTTGTATGTGGTTATAAACTACCTGACCCTTCATGAGATCACCAAGAGTCCCTATTGGGACTTGGTTTTTTTCCTCAGGATGCAGTGTTAGCCTAACCATAACAGGTGGTAGACTCTGTCTTAAATCAAAGCTGGTTGTTTTCCTAGTAATGCTATATTCCAGTAAGTCTTGTGGTCTGGACTACTGACTAGACTACACTAGATCATATCATATCAATATGGTCCCCTCCTGGCTTCAAAGTCAGTGAATCTAAGTATATTCAGCTGCAAACCCTCAGTTCAATTATTTTAATGCTGAATTTGAAAACAATACCCAACTTGAGGTACTTACTGGAAAAAAACAGCATGTGTAGGGTGCCTAGCAATAAGAGAGAATGCTGCAATGCCCTAGCCTTACCTTCACACACAGCAAAAAAAAAAAAAAAAAGGAAAGGAAGGTCAGGTAAAGAAAGATCATATTTTTATAAGAAAGGAAGCTTCACAATCTCTTCGTCTGCAGCTGCTGCACCAAAACAAGTCATCAGGAGCTTTCAGGCTTCACAGTTAATGTGGCCTCTCTACTGACCTGTTTTGAGTATTTACTTTAGTTTTCACTTTCACACTTTTTTCTTCATCCTGCGCAATAAAATCTCCAAGCCCATCATGACTTACTGGGATGCAGAAAAAGACTGGAAAAAGGACTCACAGAATCAGTTTCTGAGGAATTGTACATAAATGCCAAGTTTCTGCTCTCATCACAAACTGTGATGCACTTAGGTTTCTAATTGTTCACTTATTTTCATAGAAAAACTGAGATTTAGATACTTTAACCATGTAGACCTGACTAGAAGGCACAGATAATTCAACAGTAAGAGCCCAGGTTGACCAAGATGGAGGAACACACAGGCTCATCTCCTTACAGGGAATACAGAGGAGGATTAAGCCTTTTAACAGTTCTGCTAGAGGACCATCCTCAGGCAAACACTGAATACTGCATTACTGCTCTTCTATCACTTGTACTTTGTAGTAATATGGAAGAAGTGAGTCCTGAAATCAGACCCTTTAAATTTTATTGAATTTTATTGAATGAAAGCTGATGCTTTTGAACACCAGATACTGCTAAGATGATGAACCACCTAGCTACAGTGCCTGAGCTCCTGGCACAGGCAACCAGAGCCCCCGGGTTAGGAACCTGCCTCACGTCGCTCAGCAGCAAAGTGTTAGCTATACCTGTGCACACCCTCAGCCTCCCTGCCCTGTGTTGTGCATCACCTTGCACACATTGCCACAATTTGATTCAGACCTCCCCAAAGCCCATGCAGCTTTAAATGCCTGAGTTTCTCTAGCCACTGCCTGTGAAGAGGGAACATGAGTGGCAGCAGCAGACAGGGGAAACAGCAGTGGCTGGTAGGCACCTGGAAAGGGCCAGGGCAGCACAGTGACCAAAGTCACTAAAGCGTATCCAGGCCCTGACAAAAGCTCCTTTACAAGTCTGAATCAGAGAAGGACTCTGTAGGAATGGGGCTTTGACCTGAAACCATTTCAGCATTGAGAGCTCTGGATGAAGCAGACATTAAGCAATGTCTTGCACACAAAATATTTGTTCGCTGCTGTTGGGATGATTTTCTAACTTCTGGGGATCTAAGACAAATTACCACTGCAGTTTCAGATGCAGGTCTTATTCCTCACTTCCAGCTCAAACCTGGGAAAGCATTTTGCTATGCATTCTTAAATAGGTGCCCTATTATGTACCAGAGCTGGCTATATTTTAATATAGAGGAAATTACTCCTATGCCAACATAATTTATAAAACACTTCATGATGAAAACCATTTCTAAGATGAGGAAGAAAGGACTCAGGTTTCATAGGGAAAATTATTTGTTTCATAGCTTAAATTTAAGTTCAGAAGTGTAGGTAGTTCAAATTCTAGCACAAGGCATGTAGTTGTTGATGTTTTTCATGTCAAGCTGTTGGACCCAATGAGGTGAGAATCTCATCCTTCATTTTTAAAAATTATGTTTTGGGTTAAGAAGCACTGTAAAAATGAGATAAACCACACCCAGAAAAACAGGGTGAAAAGGCAAAGTGAATAAAAAGATACCAAATTCATTGTATGCATAAGGGTCTTACGGATCAATCTGGTGAACTGTTCAATTTTAGGTTGATAGCATTGTAGGATTCAGCTGAAACTGTGTATGAACTAATGGATGGAAGAAAAAATATTCTGTGATCTCCTTGCCATACTGAACACTATTGCTGTTGATAGCATACCTTTTAATTCCTAGAGAGCATAGTCTAGGAGTCAAGAAATAGTAATAATAATTTCAGAAAAGATATTTTAAGTCTGTTTGCCTCATTTCAATGCTGTTGTTCACAGAATTTCTATGAAGGTATCTTGAAAGTGCTTGGAGATGATGATGAAAATGAACAAGAACAAGTTAAACTCAAGCAGGGTTTAAGTGAACTCCCTGAAATTTATGAATTACACCAAGACATCCTAGAAGAACTGGAAGAGAGAGTCCTTAAATGGCAAGTACAGAATGGCATAGTTTGATGGCCTTAACATACCCTCCACAGCAGGTGGGTGAACTCATTGGTGTTCCCTTGACCATCCCAGCAGAAATGAAGAGTAGAACCTGAACTACGTTGGCAGATTTTGCATACAGACAGGAAGGAAGTAAATGTAGAGGCTATCAGGCTAAGAAATCAAATACTGAAGTATGTGTCCAGTGAACAGCCCATGACTCTGAAATGGCCCTGTCAGTCAGTGGGAGAACAGCCAGCTTCATATACATTATCCCCTGCCAGTTCTCAGTCATCACCAAGTGGCTTCACACTCATGGCCTGAAGGTCACAGACTCATGCTGTGGGAAGCAGGAACAACTTATATCAGAACCAATCCTAAAGATCACTTGCTTACAGAAATGTACATAGCACCTGTGTAGCTCTCAGTTAAGGGTCAGCCCCTTTCTCCCAGCACCAAGGCAGGAATCTGCTACCCTATGCTTCCAAGCCAAACAGACACTGGCAGCCTGTTAATGGACTCCATCAAACATCCTTACAGGGCAAATTCTTTCCACGAGAGAGTAAGACCATGACTAGGACAGACAAAGCTCCAAAATTCATTCCGTTGAGGAGACCCCTGACTTAAGCCAGGCTGCCAGGTTCTATTGAATGATGGACTGTGAAGCCCCACACCTCCAGCCTGCTGGACTCCAGGAGGCAGTGGTCACTGAGAATGCATGATCCTATTTCTGCACTGAAAAATTAAGGAAATCAATTAGATGAGGAGAATTTTTTCAGTAACAATGCTAAACGCAGGGCACAGGTCTCCTTGCAGCCCTGCGCTTCCCAGTGAAAACACACAACAAGGCAAGGAGAGACTAAAGGGAACTATGTTTTGGTTTGTGTCCACCAAGGGACTGTTGGCAGAAAGACTTAAAAAGTGTCATTGATGATATATGATTTATACACTTAGAACACAAACAGAAGTAGTGTTTCCAGCTGGGATCTAAAATGACTTGGGTACTAAAGAAGCCAGAACCCTACTCTAACAGCTGCCAGTTCCCTAAGACAAAATGAACACAACCATAAATGCCCTAAGAGTTCTGTCCAGAACTACTCTGTGGCACTGGGGATAAAAGAGGACTGTATGGTAAATGCTGCCAACACAACAGAAATACATATGTTATAGACCTGCACTCACACAGGTTCACACAGGTCATTAGCACACCTGAAGCTTCAAGCAAGCCCTTCCCTATGCCTGCACCCCCCCAGACACTCTGTTGCTCTGGACATCCCCAGGAACTCACATTCCTCTGTTAAGTACGATTCCTCTTTTGCAAACTCAGATTTTATTCTGTTCTCTCCTTGTACATGCTTTGTAAATATTTCAATACTGTGCATCTGAATACTGGGACAGATGACAGTGAGGCAGTGCTGAGAAGCAGGCAGTGAAGGAGAGCTGAAGATCTGATACTACAACAGATGTTATATTCTCCCCCACAAACAGTGCTCCAAGCACTGCAGCATTTGGAAGGTCTGTTTACAGAAGCAGGAGCCATGTCCTGAAAGGAGCCTCACAGTGCTGCTCTGGCAGAGGCTCAGCCAAAGGACCAGCCCTGCATGGTGCCCATTCTACAGCAGCCGGTGGTGTTGTCCAGTCTGTCACTGAAGCATTCCCTCTTTCCTTCCGTTTAGCCAAGGCTTTAGGTGCTCAGTGTCCCGAGCCACTGTGGGTCTAATACAATGAGCAAGAAGTATGGCTCTGCTTCTTCACTTTTATTTATTTGTTTGTTTATTTGCTAGTTCTTTTCTTTCTGTGGCCTTAGGGAGGAACACCAGAAAGTTGCTGATGTTTTTCTCTCCAGAAAATCAAGGCTGAATCACCATACAGCATACATTATGCAGTTTGACAGGAATTTGGCTTTGCTAGATGAAAAGTGCCTTAAATATTCGCAACTGGCTACCATGATTCAGGAGTTTGAGGTAAGGCTCACATGGTTTTTTACGTGCACTGATGCATGGCTTTGCCATGGGGATTACTCAAAGATTTTTTTTTTTTTTCTGGAACTCCACCAGTGTTCACACATAGGGTAGAATGGAAGAATAGCCTTCATAGCCCTGGTGCTAAAATTGAAGTGAGAAATTCACTTGTGCATGATGTGTTTGTTTCTATCTCTGTTGCCCACACACTCCTGTGTGCATACACAATGTATGTTGGTGAATCTACAGATCTGTGAGTATATTTTGCTGAAATATAGTGGAGTGGTTCTCAGTAACTTATTGACTTATCAAGCTCTTTGAGGATGTGCTAGAGTTAACAACTAAGATTATAACTAAGATGGCAGTTTGTTGCTGAGCTCGCATCCCCCCTGATCTTTGTGTTTCTTCCCTTCCACTGAGGACAGCAGAGCTCTGGTGACAGCCCTTACAGTGTGAAACACCAGCTTTTGAAAGTGGTGCAGCGTGTTTTCCAATATCGTGTGATGCTCACAGGTCAGTAAAATCACTCTCAAAAGTACCCAATAAAAACACTCCCATGATGTTCTGTGCCTCCACTTTGCTACATATTGATGCCAAAGCAGCTAAAATAGGGCTAAAGCAGTACGGGATTTCCTGGGAACTTCAATATGCTTAGTACAGGATTCAGGAAGCATCAGGCAGCCTGGGAAGAGGCAGGCACTTCTACAGGACAGCCACGTTGAAAGGTCACAAAAAAGTGTAGTCAGGTCCTTTTAGCCATTCCTTCTTGGCTTTTTCCTTCTGTGAATCAGGAGAGGCAGAGTTCAGCCTCACTGCCAACAAACAGGTTTGATTTTTTATTATATCAAGTGCAGTTACCAGAGACAGTAGAAGACAGGTGGCCTCAGAGAGGAGACTTTGCACTGCATCCTGTATCCTTATCAACAAAGCAGTTGTACCCAGTACTGCACCATAAGTCCTATGCACAGTACATCTAAAGCTAGTGATTAGTCAAAAACCCAGTCCAATCTTGCTGCATTATAGGAGGCAGCAATATAAATTTAAATTAACGGTACACTTACAGATTTTACATTTACAGTTATACCTTCCCTTTACATTCAGGACCACATGTATAACTACCACCTGAGTCTCTCCGGAGGGGGTGTTATGTTCCTTCTCTGCAAGCCACCCCAAATATAGCAAGTCTGAGCCTGTGAGGAGAGAAGGCTTTCTGAAGCAGGATGTGGCCCCTAGAAAGAATTGGGAAGTTTAGAACTGGCTAGGGAAGGAAATGGTGAAATGTAACAATGAAACTCAGTGTTGTCAAATAATTTAGCCAGAACACAAAAAAGCAAGGATCCATACACATAAAGACAGAGAAATATTTTGGGCATATGTATATGTGTGGGTGGACAGGGATGCAAGATTAGTTATGCATGGTACAGTAACAAGATAGCCATAAACCCTGCCCATACAGCTGATGAAGGGCACAGCGTACTAGAAGGGGCTTCTATGAAAGCAGCAGAACAAAGTGACCATATGGAAAATTTATTAACAGCACAGATTACCAGCAGTTTCATCTTGCTCCAGACGTTTTGATCAAGGATGCAACTCATTATTCACAGCTGGATTTGCTTTTTCAGTACAAGCAATAGAAATGAACACTGGATGCCAATACTAGGACTTTCTTTCTTTCTTCCCTCTCTGGGTGTGTCTACATTAAGGGCAACTTCCCAGACTTGTGGCTTGCAGTACTTAGCAGTCTCACATGATCCATAGAGTGTTTGTGGTGCATGCACGCAAATACTGCATTTATGTAAAGGGAATTGGCATATCCCTGTCAGAAATAGCCCTTCTGTTCTCTGTTTTCCCATTTCTGTGGTCCACAAGATAAATTGCAAACATGCATCATGGTATTTTGTGACAAAGCTGGAAGGGCTTCAGTGAAGCTCCAGTGACTGGATTCCATCTATGCTTGAAACAACTTGAGCTCCTCCTTGTCCCAGGTACTGAAAACTGGGAAAACAACAGCTTTTGTGTCCAGTGAGATAAGGTCTGCTGGATTAAGATATTACAGAAAATAGGTTTACTACTTTAGTTCTTAACCTCAAGAAACCAAGCCCCTCTTTGCCTGCTAGGACAGGATGAGTCTGGAACAGTGCAGTCCTTCAGATTCTCAGGCGTACTTGTGTGATAACTGGCAGATTCTACCAGATAAGGAAGGGTATTTATGAGGATATTGGTTACCACTTACTGCACCACAACCAAAAAGATTTGTCCACTCAGTCCATAGCTAAGGACAGAGCTTGCAGCAGTGAAAAAGAACACTGAATATTGCCTGATGGCATCACACAACCCCTTCCTGCCTGCCTGAGTACAGGCAGATGCTTCCCAGAATGTAGGTAAAAGCCAGGTAGCATTCAGGATGCCAGAGAAGGCACAGCACTAGAAAGAGAAATGTGTATGGATAAAATATTCAAGGGAACAGACATCCATGCACAGCACCAATCTCAGCACAGAGGTCTCTAGTTCTTGGATGCAGAATTTAGGAGCCTGGACTAACCAGCAAGATAAGAATGAAGTATTTCCAGGCTAGGCTCTTAAAACTGTAGCACTTACGTACTACAGTCTTTAAAAGCATAAAGACCCAAAGAATAAGCAGATGATCCAAGAAAAGTAGTCCGAAAAAACACTAGTTAAAGGTTTGTATATAATGCAAGTATAATTGCTGTCACACTAAGCACTATTGTAGGTATCTTACAGAACCTATTTTCAGAATATGATTAAGTTCAGCAGTAATTATTTGAACCTTGCTTGTACAGAACTCGTGTCTCCTTCCTATGCCCATAAAAAGCATATGATTCATTTACACTAACTATAAATGTAGCCAACAACGTTTGTTCAGATGGGAAAACAGAATTCATCAGAAGAACAGTTATTTGTAAAGTGGTGCTACTCAGCACCAAGAAACAATTGACCAAGAAACAATTTTGTCACTGTTTATTTATTTATACCTGCCAAGTTATGTGAGGAGCTCAAATCTGTATCAATGCTCTTGCATTGATTCTCAAAGTAAAATACCATCAAAGATGAGTTTTGCTTTGGAAAGTGGCTATATATACACTTAACTATTTGGGAGTAAAATGCTGTGGGACATTACTGTGGATGGCCCATTCCTGGAAGTGTTCAAGCCCAGGTTGGATGGGGCTTTGAGCAACCTGGTCTGCTGGAAGGTGTTCCTGCCCATGGCAGAGGGATATGAACAAGATGATACTTAATGGCCTTTCCAATCCTAACCAGTGTCTGATTTTGTGATTAGGATTTAATGTTTTAGCTAACAATACTACAAATTATGTCGACCTGTATTCTGATTGTTGGATGTCTGTGTTTGTTTGGTCATTTACTACAGATTACTTGAATAATCTTTGTCCTGATTCTACAGAGTATGAAGCCACACAAGGTAAAATGAAACTGGTAGAAGAAAAATTCTGCTCTGCTAACATTGCTTCTAAAGAGGTGCAAGATCTCTATACTGGTAGTATATGGAAGATGATTATTTTCAAGATTTTGCATTAATAGGCTAGATGTAAAATCTATAAGAACTGATTACTAATTTAGACAAATTATTTAGGACGAGAATCCTTTTTTTTTTTAAATTGAAACATATGGGCTTCCTATAGTTTTGATGTGATTAAACTTACGGAAGAAGAAAATATCATCTATACAGGCATAGTGCAGACACTGTAGTTTTGCCCCAGCCATGGAGGAAATCCTAGTCCTCTTTGGCTTTGTGAATATTTGGCCTGGTCATTGTAAAGTCAGTTCGGGTGGCTCCCCCTGACTGATTGTGTACCATTATCTATGGTATGCCTACTGTGCTCTGTGAACTTGGGAGAAACCCAGGAGATTTGACTTGCATATCTGTATTCTGGATTCCTTAAGGCTACCTAAAGTTGAAAGACATTGCAAAAAAAGCAGTTCTGCAAAATCAAGAACAAATCCACTGCTAACACCATCCTTTCCAACACATGAGATAAAGCAGAAGTCTTTTACTCCCACTGAAATCAAAGCAAGGTTTAGTTGCGGTATCTTGTGGGAATAGTTTCCAGGCTGGAGTAAGCAGCAGTAACATTGTATTAAAGAAATCAGTTCACCCCTCTTAACATTGATTGCAAATCCAAATCAACTCATAGCAATAAAGTCAGTGGTTGACTGAAAGTTAGTCTGTTCTGCCCAAGAGCAGAGACTCATGCAAATTTTGGACCCTAGTCACTGACCCTAGTCACTGACAGTATAACTACAGCTATATGTGTAATTTAAACAATAGCAGGGCAGACACTCAAGCCCTCTGACCACAATTGCCTATCTCATTTGTGGTTAGCAGATGCTTGTCCCATTCCTGGCCAGCGATGGCTAGCATGCTCCCAG